>NW_028274818.1:16680250-16831541 GCF_037043125.1 Eumetopias jubatus | reverse complement strand
GGCAATAGGTAAGTTAGTGTTGATTTTTATTTTATTTTGATACTTCATTGTTTATGTTGTGTGTGTTTTAATTACTCCCTCCAAATAAAATTTAAAAGTCTAGAATATGGTGATTAACATAACATAATAAAATTAAATTTAAAAAAAAAGTCTAGAATATAAGAAACTGCTTAGGATAGAAGACATTCATGGGGAAAAAAAGAGAGGGGAAACTACTTTTCAGGTATGTTATGGTTTCAGTAAAGAAAGGTACTAAAAGAAATGATGATATTCTTAGTTTTTATTTATTAATATTTTTATCCATTTGTGTTTAATGATTAGTTTTTAAGCTGAGAGTCATTACCAGCTGTGTGTTTACAGCTTCTTCCCCATCTAGTAACTTGAATTAGTGCATAAAACTATCAAACTCCTTGACTCCTTTAACTTCAATTCATTTCTCATTTTGTGTTGAGCTGTAATTACCCAGTTTTCTTTTAAAAATTTCAATTCTAATTAGTGTTGCACCGAAGTCTTTGTCAATTAAGAGTATCTTCCAATACTGATTTGATGAATACTAATGGCTACATTAATGAGAAAATATAACATAAGTGCCTCAGGATAGATCCTTTTGTAGACTACTTAAAAATAATCAACAGTACCAAAATTCAAAATAGCTGGAAAAATAAATTTAAAACAAATGCAAAATGCAAAACTTTCTCTTAATATGTTATCAAAGACACAAGCAAACAAAGGAAGCTTGTTTACCATGTGCATCTTCCCATCAATTAAATCATGAGGTAGCAATATTCTTATAGGTTCATTAAGAATTTCAAGTCAAAGAAATGCTGATTACAGATATGCATTTTTGAAATGAGATCTCTTTACTGATGAAACAAAAGCTACTGATTTCCTTCTCTTTTTGACTATTCTTTTGATCCTATGCTGTGAAAGGGAAGAAAAATAATCTTCCCTCTACCCTTCTAGGTTCTTGGCTGAAACACCCTCTGTTTATAGAAGATTAACAGGAGAAGAACAGAACTTTAGTAACATATATACCTCCTGTATAAATGGGAAATATCCAGGAAAACTGAGTAACTCCCCAAAATGGCCCGAGTTATCACCTTAAATACCATCTCCCCTAAAAACAAAAGATGTTGGAGTGGAGGCTGTTGGAGCTAGGTATGGGATGTTATAACACAGTAAACAAAGGTAAGGTTGTTATGCAGATTGAAGTCATTGCCTTCTCCATTAATAGTTTTTAGACATTTAGAGTCATCCTCTTTTGGGCTAGAGGGGAGATGCCCTTACAAATGGAGATTTTTCTTATAATTATAAATGTCATTTTCAGAGGTTTTCCTGTTTCTGTTCTTTTTAAAAAATATTCAGCTTAAAAAATATTCAGCTCAGGGTGCCTGGGTGGCTCAGTCGTTAAGTGTCTGCCTTCGGGTCAGGTCATGATCCCAGAGTCCTGGGATCGAGTCCCGCATCTGGCTCCCTGCTCAGCGGGAAGCCTGCTTCTCCCTCTGCCTGTCTCTCTCTCTCTCTCTCTCTGTCTTTTATGAATAAATAAATAAAATCTTTAAAAAAAAAATTCAGCTCAAAATAATCCTGATGCCAAAGAAGTATATTTTGGGGTGATATATTCTGCTCCCCTTTAGCTGTTATTGAATTTTCAATTAGTCTATCGTACTACCAACCTTTAATAGAAATAAAGCAAAATAAAAGTACTCTTCAAATAAAACCTGTGGAAAACATATCTGAAGAATGTGGAAAAGTCAGAAAAACTAAACCTTATTTAGAGAAGGCGATGTCTTTTTCACCCCTTCTTACTCACCCAATACCCAACTAAATTTGTTCAAATATCAAATTCAAATTCAATGGAATACAGCAGCATAAGAGAAAGAAATAGGGTCTAGAGTCAATTTTGCAAAATAGGCTTCCCCAACAAGCCAAGACCTTTTTCCCACATTTTTCCTTAAGCTCTTTTAACACCTAAAAGCTTCAAAAGGACATTGAAAATTCTCTTATCTGGTTCTGGCTACTATTAAAGCTATCCCAAAGCCATTAGGAATCAGGCAGCATCCCATCTAGCAAGTAGAGAGATGCTCTGAGGAGCTGTACAAAATAGAAGATTTTTACAGGAAGAAAGGGGGCAAGGAATTATTTGCAAAAGAAAGGAAAGGATTGTTTCGGGCCAAGACATCTTATGGGTGGAAAGGGAATGGCAGGGTTTTTATGATACAGATGACTTCACTAATGGTGATCAGGAAATTTCAGATCGACTCTTAAAGGTCACATTCCTGGGATAGGTCGAAATAGCAATTAAATCTTGGTTTTCTGTAGTGAACAAGGACTCCATTTTGGACTTGTATCTTTTTTAACAGAATTCATGTCCTACTGCCCTCATCTTGCTCTTGAACTCTAAAGGACTGCCCATAATCATGCTTTACTCTGCTATGGTCACAATCTATAACAAAAGTGTTACTTACCTTTTGTTAAACTTTAGAAAGCTATCTGCTTGAGCAATGATGGAGATCCTTTCTTCTCTGAACCCACCCACAAATAAAAGTGAAAAGATTTTAAGACTAAATTATCCAGAAGATTTTATAATGAGTTTCTAATTGCCATAACAATGCATTCATCCATTTCAATATGTACAAGTAAGGTTATAGAGAAAATAGAAAAGTAAATTGATTCAATCATTGTCTATATTTTCAGCAATATATTTTCTAAGTTCTAACATCCCTGAGCCAGGTTATGAGAGTATACTTTACATAATGATGCCTGGCCAATGCAAATGTAATATAATATATTACAATGGGCTATAACCTTTTCTGTCCTTAAGGGAGAAACAGAATAAAGTCAGAATAGAATAGAAATCCCTACATATATATTTTAAAATTTGTTCCTTTGAGTATCCACCAAACTTTCAGATAAAAACCAGATGAAAGACAGAAAAAATAATTTTAACATTTGACACAAACATTTTTGATGCCCCATTTTCATGTGGCAGTATTAAAAAAAAAAAAAACAGAAAAAAGCACCCCATATGTCTTTTTTTATAATTTTTTTTCCTATTTGTTCTGTAGTAGTTCTATTTATGTTCTACATCAATATATTTTTGTTATATGCATTGTAGGTATCTGTTCCCAATCTGTGGTTTGTCTTTTAACTTTGTATACAAGGGCTTTCAAAATTAGAGTTTCAAGCTTTACTGTGCTAACCAGAGAGAGGTCTATACAGTGCTCTTCTGGGCTCACATTGTAACTTAAAGGGAAACTTTCATAATATCTAGAGCCCTTGATGTCCTGTAAATGAAGGAAAAGGATATCCTCAAATTCCTTGTAGTAGGAACCCACTTAGGTGGCACCAAACTTGACCTCCAAATGGAGCAGTACATCTAACAAAAGGAAAAGTGTTGGCATCTACAATACTGAAGAGAGAACCTTGGAGAAGTTTCTGCTGGCAGCTCATGCCATTGTTGCCATGGGAATCCTGGCTGATGTCAGGGTCATATTGTCACCTGCTAGAACCCAAGACCTGACCTTTACTGCCCATGTGCTTGTACTCATGACCTTTTTCCCACATTTTTCTTTAAGCTCTTCTTTCCAGCTTATCTCTTAACTAAGGCCAATGGAAAGTGAAAACACCCCTCAAGTGATAGCAACTGTTCTGACAAGACCTCCAGCCAGCCCAGACCACCCATAGCAGTTTGAGTGTAATCCTCTACTCATACCTGTGTAAATGGACCACAGAATGACCATCAACTACTTTTACCTCATTATAATATGAAAATCTCTGCCCAAGGAGGAACACAAGTCTCATTTACATAACACAACATATATATATATATATGTGTGTGTGTCTGTGTGTGTGTGTCTATATATATTTCCTTAAGGTGCATGGGTGTCCTTATGCTTGCCTCTACAAGGATCCCCTTTTTCATTCTAACCCTAAATAATAGGAACCTATCAAACCTTGCTCAGGAGTCACAGCTTTGGAAGTTATTCTCTATAATCTGCTTATTGGCTGCAAAGTTTCCTTTGTGCGACAACTCACCTGGTGTACTTTCCATCTGTGACTCACCAAGGAGCAAACTCACAATGGTTTGGCTACAGTGTTCTCCAGGAACACTGGCCCATGAGCTATGCTGAAGCTGCTGCTGTGATGGAGGTACTCCTACTCCTAGCTGCTTCACTTCTAGAAATTTCACTAACCAGATCAAGTTAGCCTCTGGGAGCCATAATTTCTGGAGGTAACTGATTCCAGGGCTGACCACCAGCACCTTCATAGAGGCATCTTTTGTTAACCTGCTTACCATTGCTTTGTGTAACACAGACTTGCCTCTGCTGGATGTGAACTTTGTCATCCGAAGCAATAATTGAGCTTACTTAGTGGGTCTGATCTGGTGGATGTTGGCCCAGGAAGTGCTATGCATACATGGCACCATCTCCCATAAAAACACATGGAATGTCATGCCTGATCTGAACTTCTCCAGAGATCCTGGAGAGTTTGAAAAGGAAGACAAGCCACTGCTGAAAAGGTTACATGATCAAAAAAGAATTTTGGAGTGGCAGACTGGTTTAAAGGCATGCAAGTGGCCTACTGGCAGTTCCCTACTGAAGACTGCAGTGCTCAGTTTGCCACTGAAGCCTGCTCTGCAGGTCCCATTGCTCAGGCCACTGAATGGGTAGGAACAATGACTGAGTGGTCTTAAGCTATTCTTCCACAGACTCTTACACAGAAAATGAAAATAAGGGTGATAGAAAATAAACAGTTTCTAAAAATTGTGTCAAAAAAACCTCCACCCCAGGGATTTTTCATAATGTATGCAGTGAATTCAACTACATTAGAAATCAGCTATGGTCATTAGCTGCCAGTAGGCATTCACTTTTCATTTGCCTTGATCAGTGAAATACTTTGTCAGATAATGAATAAAGTCACTAAAGATAATGTCCATTCATAAAAAAAATCCAACATTTATATAATTTGTTAATTCTTTTTTTTTTTTTTGAGACAAAGAGAAAGAGAACATACAAGCTGGAGGGAGGGGCAGAGGGAGAAGGGAGAGAGAGAATCCCAAGCAGGCTCCATGACCAGCACAGAACCCAGTGTGGGGCTCAATCTCAGACCCTGAGATCATGACCAAGCTGAAATCAAGAGTCAGACGCTTAACCAACTGAACAACCTGGGCACCCCTGTTAACCCTTATCTTGCTACTTTTTATTTTGTTTTCTCCACATTTAAAGGAAGAGATATATCTTACTCCTATTTCACATGTGATATCTCACTGCTCTGTATAAAAATGAACCTCTTTAAAAAAATAAAGACCGAAGTAGCTAGAGGTATACCTCTTCTTAATGTATAAAATGTAAAAAACTTTCTATTTTCTAGTTTCTTTCCACAGTATTCCATAGGGAAATAGTAGCAAAAGATGTTCTTTTTCTTGTGACTTTGTTTTATCTGTTCAGAGGAAATACTCTCTGACTTATTTGCTTTTCTTCCTTATTCACAGATTGATGTGCTAGCTTTTAAAGCATGGAGTCAGAGCCGTATTTTCCCTTGAATTTTACATACTGAGCATATATCTTCTGGTAAGTTGCACCTTTTGTTCTTTTTTATGGCTTTTATGCTTTGTTATTCCATTAGTACAAGGCTAGCTATTTCTACAAATGTCCCACAGAGAGAATATTTCAGTGACTTCCTTGACAATGCTGAGAAGTCTTTGTTTAGCATTCATTCTGCCTTCTAATTCTGTGCTCTAATGTCACTCTCTGCCTTCCAACTTAATTCAGGTTTGCTTATTCTTATTCTTTCAGTCTCTAATCACTGCCTCTTATATCTTTCAATTACACAAATCTGAGCACAGCTTTGGTCTGGACTCACACAAGTTTGGTCTGTCACTTAAGTTCATGTCCAAAATAGTTTTTGATGTTTGTTACAACTACTACCTCATTGTCAGCCCCAGATAAAATTGTCAGAAATTCACTGCATAATTTTGTACAATTTTGCTTAGAATAAAATGAATTTTGTTTGGAATAGACCTATGAAAAAACATGCCATTTAAAAAAATAATTTGATGGGAAGTAGAACTATTAAAATAAGCCTATGTATTAATAAAATTATGTGTAAAAGTATCGGTACACTAATTTGAAATTTGTGAAAATATGCACTTTAAGGCTTCAGTAAATTCCTAGGTTAAGTAATAATATAAGTTATCATAACAAAATATTCTGAAAACTAATGTAGTACAAATCGGGATGATTTATAAATATAACTTTTATAATTATTAATCAAATTTTGATATTATTAGTCTCTACATTATATTTCTTTGAAATTAACAAATGTATGTTTCTTTAAAAAATATGCATTTTGTGAACCCTAGAACAATGACAAGAAGAAAAAACAAAGAGATAATTACTAGACTAATAGTAGCAATAAAATAGAATACTAAAAAGCATTAATCCAAATAAAGGCAGAGAATGCAAAACCTGAAGCAAAGAACAAAAACAAAAATAGAAAACAAAGAATAGTTTAAACTCAATCATGGTGATAAGTGTATTATATACAAGTGGTTTAAACTCAGGGTGTAAGGCAGAAATTGTAATGAACTATAAAAAGATTAAACTATGTTTTCCACAGGAAAACTACTTTTAAAATGAAATCATTGTTTAGATCTAAATGGACCAAGAAAATATATCATACAAATACTATACAAAAGATACCTAGAGAAGTAGCATTAATATTACATAGTAATTAATAGACACAGTAGAATTTAGAACAGGAAATATTATCACGGATAAGGAGGAAAATGTTACAATGACAGAGGGAGATATTTATAAAAAAGACAAATAATCAGAATTTTTATGAACCTAATAGATATATTTTACATATAGCCATAATCAATAGCCCTGATAGGGCTATTAAATTATTAAATAATTTAAATATTAAATTATCATTTAAATAGATAAAATGATAATTATAGATGAAGTTTTCAATACTTCTCTCACAGTCCACTTTCAAAACATATCATACCACTATACTTAAATTATAGAACCTTACAAAAATATACTTTAATTTCCCCTTTCTTGTCTTTGGACAATATTCATTATATATTTTATATCTACTTATCTTGTAAACTACACAATTCATTTTGAATATGATTTTTTATATATTTGGAAGAGCTACATAACTCTGTGGACTGATATTTCCTTAAATGATCAATGGAGGATGCTACAAAACCATCTGAAAAAGATCCATTCAAAGCATAAAATAGACTAATGAATTTTAAAGTAACAAATTACAAAAAGTACATTAATATGGTTTCAGATTCCTTATTGAAATTAGCCTTTAAGAAGCTACCACTTGTCAAGTTTTGACATTATATCAAAGAAAAATATCCACGATTATCTGAAAAGGCTTTTAGAATACTTTTAACTTTTCAAATTATTTGTATTAAGAACAGATTTTCTTCATATACTTGAACTATTAAAAAAAATAATAGATTGAATGCAGAAATAATTGTGAGAATCCAGCTATCTTATATTACAGAGATTTTCAAGATCTAAAACTTTGCCACTCTCTTCCTTTCTATATATAGTTTTTTTATTGAGGTATAAATGATACATAACATTATAGTCATTTCAAGTATACAACATAATGATTCAATATTTGTATATATTGTGAAATGATAACCACAATAAATCTAGTTAACATGAGTCATCATAGTTGTTACAGTGTTTTTTCCTGATGAGAACTTTTAAGATACACTCTTCTTAGTGACTATCAAATATTAACTGTAGTCACCATGCTGTACTATGAATTTTTTAAGTTTATAACTGGAAGCTTGTACCCTTTGACCCCTTTCCCCCATTTTTCCCACCACTCACCCAGCCCCTCTGGCAGCCATCAATCTAGTCTCTGTAACAATGAGCCTTTTTTTTTTTTTTTGACACTGGCCAAAAGACAACGTTTTATTACTTTTATGTACAGAAAATTCAACAGCATCCACTCAGCCCAGTTTGGTGGCCAGTTCTTTAGCCTTTGCCTTTTCCAGCTTGGCGATGTGAGCCACAGACTTCGGACCCAGGACGTTACCTCCCCAGTGGCAGCGAATCGCATCTTATCGGTCATTGTAATTGGTCCTGATGGCTTCCACCAGCTTTGCCAGAGCTCCTCTATCTTCCGAGTTGACCTGTGTGAAGGCAACAGTGGTGCAGGTCTTCCTGTGGACCAGACGCCCCAGCCTGGCCTTCCCCTTGATAATGCAGTAGGGAACCCCCATCTTATGACACAGGGCAGGCAGGAAAACCACCAGTTCAATGGGATCCACATCATGTGCAATCACTACCAGCTGAGTCTTCTTGTTTTCCATCAAGGTGGTGACAGTGTTAACCCCAACTCAAAGGACAGATGGCCTCTTAGTGGGGACATCCCCTTTGCCCGCAGCTTTCTTCTCAGCCTGGGCCAACAATCTCTGCTGCTTCTCCTGCTTTGTCTCTGGTCTGTACTTGTGGGCCAGCTTAAGCAGTTGAGCAGCTGTCTGGCCGTCCAAGGCCTGGGTGAATTGGTGAAGTGCAGGAGGCACTTTTAGATGTTTATATAGAATAGCCCTTTGCTGTTGCAGCCAGATGTAGCGGGGCCATTTGACAAAGCGGCTGAGGTCCCTTTTGGGCTGGATGTCCTGTCCGATGCCAAAATTCTTGGGCCTCTTCTCAAGCAGGGGATTGATCTCCTTCTTGGCCTCCTGCTTCTTCATGACAGCAGGGGCCAGGGCCACCTTTTTCTGCTTCGCCTTCTTCCCTTTCGGCATCTTGGGTTGCTGGAGGAGAGAGCACCTTTTTTTTTTTTTTTTTTTTAAGATTCCACTTATAAGTGAGATCACACAAGTACTTGTCTTTCCCTGTCTGACTTATTTCACTTAGCATAATGCCCTCGAGGTCCTTCCATGTTGTCACAAATGGTAAGATTTCCTTTCCTTCTTCTGTAAGGATGAATAATATATCTATATACCAAATAGACATTTAGGTTGCTTCCATTTTTTGGCTATTGTAAATAATTCTGCAATGAACATGGGGGTGCAGATATCTTTTCGAGTTAGTGTTTTCATTTTCTTTGGATAAATACCAAAAGTGCAATTGCTGGATCATATGGTGTTTTTAATTTTTTGAAGAACCTCCAAACTGCCTTCCATAGTGGCTGCACCCATTTACATTTCCACCAACAGTGTACAAGGGTTCCATTTTCTCCATTTTTGCTAATATTTATTATTTCTTATCTTTAAAATAGCCATTCTAACAGGTATGAGGTAATATCTTGTTATGATTTTGATATGCATGGAGTTATATGTTAAATATTTCTTTACATTAAAATATAGAAATATAGTGGATTTTATTGTTACATTCAATCAATAAGTAAGTATTAAAATTTTTCAGTTTTAGTTTATTTTCTTATTGTGGTGAGAACACTGACTTGAGATCTACCTTCTTAATGAATTTTTAAGTGCACAATACAGTGTTAAGTATAGGCACAATGTTATATGGCTAGAACTTACTTATCTTACTTAACTGACACTGTACTCATTGCACATCTCCTCAACTCCTCAGGCCATTGGGAAGATGGCAACCACCATTTTATTCTCTGTTTCTATGAGTTTGACTATTTTATTATTTATTTATTTATTTATTTTATTTTATTTTATTTTATTTTATTTTATTTTATTGGAGAGAGAGAGAGCACACAAGCAGGGGGAGTGGCAGAGGGAGAGGGAGAAGCAGGCTCCCTGCTGAGCAGGGAACCCATTACAGGGCCCAATCCCAGGATCCTGGTATCATGACCTGAGCCAAAAGCAGATGCTTAACCAACTGAGCCACCCAGGTGCCCTGAGTTTAACTATTTTAAGTACTTCTTATATCATGGCAGGGTCATTCACATTAGAATATAAGGCAGGTTTTCCTTCTTTTTAAAGATTGAATAATGTTCCATTGTATGCATATTCCAAATTTTCTTTATCCATTCATCCATCAATGGACATTTAGTTGGTTTCTATACTTGTTATTGTGAGTAGTGCTGCAACAAATACAGGGTGCAGATATTTCTTTGATATCCTGATTTCAGTTCTTTTGGGTTTTTGAGAGATTGCTTAATCACATATTTGTTCTATTTTTAGTTTTTTTGAGAAATCTTCATGATGTTTTTTCCTAGCAGCTGCATCAATTCCCAACAATAGGACATAGGGTTTCAATTTCTCTACATCCTAACACATTAGTTTTTGTTTTTTTAATTGCCACCCTAACAGATATAAAGTGAAATCTACATAAAGAAAAGCTCTATCTTAGAATAGATTGATATTCCCAAGGCTAAGCAAAGAACATGTGACAGTGGGAAAAAAAAAGAACAATGTTTGGTATACTGTTTGTTATTTTTCCAGCACCTTAGAATGTTCCTCTTTGTCTTCTGACTGTATAATTTCTTACAGTATGTCTGTGGATTCTTATCATAATCCTCTGTATATAGAGTCTCTAGTTGTTTTTAAAATATTCTTTTGAACACTAGTTTTTTTCAATTTATTTATGATGTTCTTAGGTGCTTATACTCCCTGTAGTTCATTAAACTTCTTATATCAATAGGTCTAAAATTTTCTTTAAAATTGGAAGGTTTTCTGCCATTTTCTCTTCAGTTTATTTTGTTTTCTTCTGTCTTTGCCTGTTTGTTTTTAACTCCCTTTCCCGTCTATGTCATACTAATTCCATACACATTAGACAGCTTGTTATTGTTCTAAATTACACTGAGGGTCTTAATTATTTTTAGTCTATATTCCCTCTGTGTTTTGTTTTGAATAGTTTCTATTGCTCTGTCTTTAAGTTCAATGATCTTTTTCTTCTCTGTTATTTAATCTATAGTTAATTACATCCAATGACTTTTTATTTTAGAACCCTTAGTTTTCATTTCTATAAAGTCGATTTAGTTTTTATTTTTTCCTTTTCTCTCCTCATTATTTTTCAGATTTCCTTTATTTTTTTAAAAAAGATTTTATTTATTTATTTAAGAAAGAGAGAGAGAGCATGAGTGGGGAGAGGGGCAGAGGGAGAGCAGACTCCTGGCTGAGCAGGAAGCCTGATACGGAGCTCGATCCCAGGACCCTGAGATCATGACCTGAGCTGAAGGCAGATGCTTAACCAACTGAGCCACCCAGGTGCCCCTAAGATTTCCTTTAAATCATTGGGTACATTTGTGATAACTATTTTAAGGACTCTCTCTATTATTTCCATCATTTTTCTCAATTAAGTCACTTCTAATTTTTTGGACTTAATATATTGCTTCTTCACATCACATGACTCTGAGTCTAATCTTCTAAATTTTTAATTTAACAATAATACTAGAAGCAAACGTTTATTGACTGAATATTTATATTAGTTACTGATTATGTATTACTTCACATTTGGATGTTTATATATATGTGTACCACAGATATTATATACAATATATATTTTATATATTGTGTGTATATATATAAAATGTATGTGGTTCTTATACATTTATTCTATATATAGTGAGTATACAGTATATATGTAATATGTTTATTTTGTGTACATATATACTTTCAACAGATATATAATTACCATATAAATAAATTATAATACCCAAACCATAAAAATACAATTTCAAATTCATTGAATTGTACAGATGAAAAGGACTTGCCTAGTCTCATTAGATTACAAATAAAGAAAATGCAATCATAAAAAGTGAAATTATTGTTTAAAGTTAATAACAGGGAGAGGCCTAAGTCATAAGTCCTGATTCCAGTTTGATGTGCTTGCCACTTTATCATCCTATTTAATCCAAGAGATTTCAATAAGCCACTCCTGGAAATTTCAAAGCCCAGTAGCTTCAGACTAAACAATTTATTACCTATATTTTAAAAGCCATCACTTTTGCTTGAGGTATCTCCTAACACAAGTTATTTCATATGGGAATAACATAGAAAATGATGCATATTATAAAAAATTATTTATAGGTTACTATATCATACTAAGTAAAAAGTATGTGAGCATATTAGGGGTGCCTGGGTGGCTCAGTTGGTTAAGTGTCTAATTTCGGCTCCGGTCATGATCTTGGGGCCCTGGGATGGAGCCCCACATGGGGCTCAATGCTCAGCAGGGAGTCTGCTTGTCCCTTTCCCTCTCCCTCTGCCCCTTCCCCCACTAATGCTCTGTCTCTCTCTCAAATTAATAAATAAAATATTTTTAAAAATAGTATGGAAGAATATTAAAGTTCTTAGTTGCCTTCGTGTTTTTAATTAATTATACTGGATTTTTAAATGTGAATTCATTATTTCTCCACCAGTACAATTTCTTGTTAGGCTAGATATACGCACAGTTTAGTGGATATCCAGATGATGAAAATGGACTTCAGAATTCTTTCATTTAGTACATAATTATTGAGTGCCTACTCCTTGCCAAGACCTTATAAAATGGCATAATATGACAAGATTAATATTTCCAAAATTCCTCTAAAATTATCACTGCTATAATATTCAAGTGCATTCTATTAATTAGTTTGTAGAAAGTGACACTATATATAGCCTGTTGTTTTCCTTTCAGTGACTAGGGAGAATTTATTAACAAAAATAAATTAAACCTTTTTAAATGAATGAAATTTCTGAGGAGTTTAAATCAGATTCTCTAAAATATGATTTATAGAGTAAAATTCTATATATACATATCTATTGTATTATAGCAAAACCTTCACACATATTATACCATTATAAAAAATAGACAACTTTTGGGGCGCCTGGGTGGCTCAGATGGTTAAGCATCTGCCTTCGGCTCAGGTCATGATCCCAGGGTCCTGGGATCGAGCCCTGCATCGGGCTCCTGGCTCAGCAAGGAGCCTGCTTCTCCTTCTCCCTCTGCCTCTCTCCCTGCTCATGCTTTCTCTTCTCTCTCTCTGTATCTCTGTGTCTCAAATGAATAAATAAAATCCTTTTAAAAAATTTAAAAAAAATAGACAACTTTTAGTGAAACACATGCAAAACTTTTTTCAGTCTTCTTTTATTTTAACATAGACATTATTTTATATTCATTTTACATAAAAGAAAATACAAAATAGAAAAAAATGATATAGATAAAAATGAAATGCTTTTTGACTTCTGTGGAGGCTAGGAGAAAAATAAGCCCTTTGAAAATTTCAACAATTTTTACAGTATTGTTTATTATAATCTCTAATGTCTTAATCCTTTCCTCTATAAACCTAATATCTTTGTAAAGGAGTGTTTTTCCTTAAAACCAAATAACACATATTTTTAAACCTCATTCCACAATATTTACCATTTACTAACAGAACATGATCAGCATTCTTAACATGTATCATATTACTTCAGATCTGTGTAAATTAAAGACTTATTCATGGAACCCTGAATATTTCTTTACAAACTCTGACTTGATTATTTTAAATGACTTTTAATCTAAGTCTCCTAAATTGTCATAAAAATTAGGCTGATTTGCTGTCCCTCTGAGACGATGGTATAAAAGCCCATCCATCACGGTGTATCTAATTAAGAAACTAAGTTAAGAGGTGTTTGAACAAGATATTTGAAAATCTCAGGGGACCAGACAATTGAATTGGTATTTCAGACATATCAAATTAGTTAATGATTTGGGAATCTTTATTCTGCAAGAGTATGTAAATTAAAAAAGAATAATGAAATTCATTAAAGCTTGGTATCAGGGAGGAAGGAGGACCCGGAGCACCGCTGCATGTAATTATAAGTACCTGCTTCATTCAGATAGAAGGACAGGAAACTAGGGAAACAAAAAAAGCAATTTGAACAGATTAATTTCATATTGGACATAGATAATTACAATTATTTTTCTTTATATTTTTAGAGTATCTTTCTCATAATTGACAAACCCATATTTGGTAACGAGTCTTGTTTTCCATTTTCATTTCACCACATGAACTTGTAAGATAAATGTCTTGCCATTCAAAATGACAATAGATGCTGGATATTTTCTTGAAACTTAACAAAGTATTTTATTTATTCTGTCAGCCTATTTTGATTCCGAAAGAAGCAGAAGAATAAAATAACTGCTTTATCCAAAAGCATGGAGTGAATGGAATATTAAAGCTCACCCAATAAATAACTGGACTGAAATATGTAATCAAAATGTAAACAAAACTTTTTCTCCTGTTCCAAAGCAGTATACTCATGGTTCTTTAAAAGCATATAAAATAAGAATGCAACCAATGATAATATTATTTTGCTAAATAAAATAAAAATAATTTCTTCCATTTTGTATTATTTGTCCATCAAAAAATATTCATTTTTTAATGTACCATTTAAAAAAGTTAAACTCAAAAAAAAAAGTTAAACTCAATAAAATATATAAAGGGTTTTCCAAACTTGGATGCTTATAGAACATTGTCTAGACTTTTATGCATAAGGAAACTGTAGAAATATAAAAGCCAGATGTTTATTTGAACTATGATACTCCATTTAAAACTATAATATGCCAGGGACTATAGGATATTAACATGTTCTGTTCCAATGCCTTCCTCTCCTTTCTCCGCCCTTACTATTCCCTCCAGTCCAGTAGCCTCTAGGGTCCATATTTGACTTTTATGAGAATTCTGCCTTTTGTTAACCTCGGAAGCGCAGAAAATTGTAAACATTTGCAAAATAGTATTTATTGTATCTACAAGGTGAATGTTGGAATCATTAAATTGTTACACATCAAAATTAAAAGAGGTGAGAATACAGTGGATAAAGTACTCATTCTCAATAGGATTCTCATTGAGATGGAACTCATTCAGAGTAACACATGAACAGTAAAACTGGAGACAGATATTCCTAAAATAGAAATAGTATTTATGAAAAAAAATCCTAAGATAGAAATAAAGATGTGAACAAAAGTTTATGCATAAGGATATCCACTGCAGTATTATTCCCAATGGTAAGAATGATGGCAAAGCAATAGGGGAAATGGTTAAATATAGAATCGTAAATCCATTAGCTGCAACAGGCATGGATTAAACAGGCTTTGGAGGAATATTTAATGACAATATAAAATGGTCATGATTTAATATCATGAATGAAGAAAGCATATTTTTGAGAAAAAAGATATATTGTATAATTTGATTCCAAAATCATTTCTTTTAACTTTATAAACATATTTATACATAGAAAAAAGACTGAGGGGTCCATAGTCTGTCATGGTTCATCTCCCCCTCCGATGAAGTCTGAGAAACAAACTGCGGGTTCTAGAGGGGAGGGCGGGGGGGGATGGGTTAGCCTGGTGACGGGTATTTAGGAGGGCACGTTCTGCGTGGAGCACTGGGTGTTATATGCAAACAATGAATCATGGAACACTACATCAAAAACTAATGATGTAATGTATGGTGATTAACATAACATAATAAAATAAAATAAAAAAAGAAAGAAAGAAAGAAAGAAAGAAAAAAGACTGAGTGGCACCTGGGTGGATCAGTCAGTTGAGCGTCCAACTCTTAGTTTCAGCTCAGGTCCTGATCTCAGGGTCCTGGGATCCAGCCCCATGTTGGGCTTGAGGCCTGCTTCAGGCTCTGAGCTCAGCACAGAGTCTGCGTGGGATTCTCTCTCCCTCTCTCTCTGCCCCTCCCCCACCTGCTCTCTCTCTCTCTCAATAAATAAATAAATCTTAAAAAAAAAGACTGAAATAAAATGCACTATTATATTGACAGATTGAACTTTTCTAAAGTCTGAATTAACAGTGATATTAATTTTATTATTTACTGATTCCCATATTTCCATATTGTTTTAAATGAAATTGTACAATAGACCCCATTATTCAGTTTCACTTGCACAGTTTTGGTTGCCTGTGGTCAACTGTGGTCCTGAAGTAGATGATCAGTCTTCTTTCTGATGTTTTGTCAGAAGATCAGTAGTGCCGAATGCTAACTCAAATTCATTCACCTCCCTTCATTTCATCACATAGGAATTTTATAATCTCACAACATCACAAGAAGAAGAATGAGCACAGTACAGGATATTTTGAGAGAGCAAAAAACACATTCACATAACTTTTATTACATTATATTATTATAATTATTCCATTTCACAATTTGTTATTGTTGTTAATCTCCTATTGTGCCTAATTTATAAATTAAACTTTATTATAGTATAAAAAACAGAAAGAAACAGTAGAAAAAACATAGTATATATAGGATATAGATAGTGGTTATAAGCATCCATTGGTGGTCTTGAAACATATCCCCTATGGATAAAGGGTGATTACTCTATTAATTAATCAGAAAAAAATCAATAAACATGTAATTCCTATAAGATTTATTTTCCACTTAAAAATGTACTTTCAAAAAGACAGAAAATTGCTTTTTAATAATATTGACCATTAAAAGCATCATGTTATAATGAATTTATTTTCCCTGATGTGGGTAGAAGATAAGTTTCATTAAGTTTATTAAGCAAATGCACAGATAATTATGGATAGAGTGATAAATATATATAAGTATAATTTTCTGGTTAGGATATATAATATTATATGATATTATATATTACTATATATAATAATATATATAATTTTCTGGTTACTAATATTTGGTAAAAATTGTAATTAACATTGTTTACATTTCCTGAAGAACTCCTGGCATAATACTCATAAAGTTTCTTCATCATTATTGTAGATATTGTGGTTATTGTCAAATTTCATTTTATCTAATCTCATTTTGACACTAGCCCAGGGTTCTTGCTGGTCTGAAAAAGTCAAGGTAATGCCATTTCCCTGGTTAGATGATTACGTCAAAAAAGACTCCCAATTTAAATCAATGAGCACCTGGAATTCTACCCAGCATGGTGGCTTCAGCAGTATTTATATAGGCTAAATTGGCTCAGTAAGAGCAAAGCTTAGCACAGAGGTCCTATGGCTCAGAAAGTCCTCCCTTTCCTTTTGGAAGTGAGTAGGAAATCTAGTCACCATGGTTTCTGTTTCCAAGAGCAAGACAAAGAAATACGTTGGCCCATAAAAGACAGCAGATCTACAAGTATCCCACCACCTAACTGAGCCATGCCTGAAACTCATCTTACTTAAGGATATTTTTTTTAAAGATTTATTTATTTATTTGACAGAGAGAGACACAGTGAGAGAGGAAACACAAGCAGGGGGAGTGGGAGAGGGAGAAGCAGGCTTCCCGCAGAGCAGGGAGCCCCATGCGGGGCTCCACGACGGGCTCAATCCCAGGACTCTGGGATCATGACCTGAGCTGAAGGCAGACGCCTAACAACTGAGCCACCCAAGCGCCCCACTTAAGGATATTTCAAATACATGAGTCAGTCAGTCAATAATAAATATTTATTGTTTAAGGAAATTTAACTTTTGTGGTCTGTTACATAAAATTATCAGCATAACAACTGAAACAAATTTAATTTTATAGTAAATTTCTTAACCCTGGCATCCAGTTATATTGAACTATGATTCAGATCACATGATCTGCCTTTAAAATTACAGGGGATTTTTTCTTTCCATAACTCAGGAATTAGTGATATGAATATGACCGTATCCTGCCACACTAACATTGTAGTATGAATTATGCTGCATTTGAAGTGCATTGTCAGTTTGGTTTTCAACAGGGGCATGTTTACTTTTTACAAGCAGAATTCTATATTTAAAAAATAACATTATAATTCATTTGGAAGTCCACTCAAATGGACAAGTTGTTAATTATAAGGACAATATATCATTTTGGGGAATTTATTCACATATTTATCCCTATATATTTTAGTACTCAGATACTTTTATAAACATTCAACCTATTTTTATTTCCCTTAAAAATAAAATTTCCTGGCGCCTGGGTGGCTCAGTGCATTAGGCATCTGCCTTCGGTTCAGGTCATGATCCCAGGGTCCTGCTATCGAGCCCTATGTGGTCGGGCTCCCTGCTCAGCAGGGAGTCTGCTCTCCTTCTGCCCCTCCCACATACTCATGCTCAGGCACTCTCTCTCTCTCTCTCTCTCTCTCTCTCCCTCGCAAAAGCAAACAAATAAAAAATCTTTAAAAAAATAAAAATAAAAGTTCCTTGTGGGGAGCCTGGGTAGTCCAGTTTGTTAAGCAACCAACTCTTGGTTTCAGCTCAGGTTGAGACCTCAGGGTCCTGAGATAGAGCCTGGTGTGGGGCTCTGTGCTCAGCATGGAGTTTGCTTGAGTTTCTCTTGCCCTCTCTCTCTGCCCCACCCCTCTCCATGCATGCTCTCTCTCTCTCAAATAATCTTAAAAATTAAAAAAATAAAATTTCCTTGCAATGATATATTCCTGATATAACTCAGTAATGTGTATATATAATCTTATTGAGTTAAAATTCTCGTCACACAAAAAGCATAGTGAAGATGTATTTTTTTAACGAAATGCCATGAACAACTGGCCATGTCTTAAATGGTTTCTAAAGTATAGCATGCAAAAAAAAATTGTAGTGAAACTATCACAGTGATGTTGAATGTTTGCACTAAACATGTTTGCATTTTTGAATGACTTTTGAAAAGTCACTCTAAAATCTAGATCAAAATTTACTAAAATAATCTCATTTTTCAAAGAAGTGTACTACTTTGAATCTGATTATCTTAGGAAAAAAAATCACATTCATTCAGCTAGCAAACAGGACGTCATGATTGTGAAGGACTAAATGTCCATAATATATCAATAGTGATAAGTATTGTTCTACTAGACAGAATGGGGAAAAGTTATAGCCATTACCTAATTCTAACTTAGGCCAACTTCTTAATGGAGCAGTGTTGGGTGTGAGCCCCTGGGCCTTTAACACCCAAACTTGTCATTTCTCTTTATTTACCTGTTTAATGATAAATTTGTAGATCTGCTATATGGATATAGTAAAATATATCTTTAGTGTTACTATCAACATTTTTACAGTGGGAATTTCAGATAAGTATCAAATGAAACTCGGTTTTAACTCAGAAATAAATGTTTCCATGATTACTAAACCAGGTAAGCAGAGATTTTTAGAAACTAAAACATCTTCACGGGTTAATAATATTCCAAGTAACATTCACCACGGATATGATTATCAAAATGAGAAGAGAATAATATAGAATATTAGGTAATCATATTTAAATATATTCAATGATGTGATATAGGGCTTGAAATTGAGATTCAATGTTAAGTGCTGCCTTGACATCTGGAAAAATTGGGAGCACTTCAAACCACCACTTTCTCTCCCCACTCTGCTTCCTTGGATAAGTGTTAGCCAAACACTTCTCCTTATCATGGAAAGCAGGCATAGATTCTGCTTATCCTTGAGTGGCAGGTAAAAGTTCCCTGCCAGCCAGCAGAATTATTCAAAGGTTGTGCCAACCAAGGGTCACCTCATCCTCTTGTTACTACAGAACCTGCCTCCCACAGCCTCTGTTTATCTACTCTGTTCCTGAGCTCAGACCCTGCATGGCCCTGCCAGGCTGTGGGTATATGTGACAAATATATTGCTGTCTATGTCATCTGTCTGGTGTTGGGTGTTGTGTGTTCACCCACTTTGATCTATTAGAGTGGAGGAGAGGATCACTCACCCCTGGGGTGAATAGTCATTTGAGAAAAGAAGATTCAGGACCTTAAAATGTTAGCTATCATTCAGACCATGAGGCCTCTTCCAAATGATTAGAAAAGCACCACCCCAACATTGCTAATGTTTCTTAGACTGAATTGTATTTTATTGTCTGTGCAAATCACAACTTAGAATGTTCTAGTTTTCATAGTCTTTATGCCTTTGCACTGCACTCATACCCCATAGCATTGCTAATTTAGAGCGCCTGATGCTCCGATTATAAAGTTGGATAGAAATGTATGCCATTCAATCTTAATGACAAGTAAATATTCTGGTTTTGATTGGTCTGATTATTGTGTACTTTACATTTAGTGCAATGTATGTATTTGTGTATTGTGTATGATAGTAGACAGATAGTGTGCCAACATCAGATGTCTGCTGCATTGCTCATGTTACCCTGAAAATACTAGAATATGTGTTTACCCTCCAAAGATATTATTTTCTTTGCATTTCTTTGAACAGGTGATTTTTTTTTCAAAGAGGGCAATACCACCATGAGATGAAGTAATATGATAAACCTTTGTAAGAAGAATCTCTTTATTGGATAAGGTTAGCAAACTAATGCTGTCAGAGATTGTATTACACTTTCCCTTGTGTATGCTTGTAGTGCGTTTCTCAGAAAAGATCATTTCAGAGAAGTAAAGAATAAATCGCTGTATTCTCTCTCCAAAATCCTTTTCAAAATAGATTTGACAGTTGAGTGATTACATCTCTAATGGAGACTGTGATAGAATATGTGAGATTAAAAACTCAGCAGCTTCATCCACACGGTGCTGAACAAAAGGGGTCAACAGAAACACAGAGTCCCCCATATCAAACCCAGATAACTAATCAACTTAACTCTGCCCTCAATACATAGAGGTTAAGATCTGTGCCTGCCAGTCTTTGTTGTTCAGGTTTCAAAACCCTATAGTTTTTCCTCCTATAAAGATCTTATCAATCTGTTCAGGGACTTTGCAGCTAAAATTCATATCTGAATGTAGGAAGGTATACCTGTAAAAATAAAACTTTCCAATTCTCTTTAAATTTCCAAAAGAGCTGTTAGAAGGAAATGTGTGAGGAATTATATTTGTCTAGTTATTGTTTAACTTAGACTTGGGGGTTAGAACCTTAGAGAAGATAACTAAACAAAGAAATGATAAAATATCAAGTTCTAACTTGTGTTCTATTAGAATTTGCACATATATGGGCCCATTCCTATATTTTACCTTAAAGAATTATTTGTGTTCAAAATAATGGGAAGCCTATATCTCCCACGGGTAAATAAAACATGCCATAAATCAATTGTCTTCTGAAAAGATAGCCCAAGGATTCTATTTCCTACCTAAAGTTTTATCATTTAGCTAATTGGCTACCTTACAAAAAAATATTCCTAGCAAATAGAATTTAGCTGAAGAAACGTAGATAGACAGCAAAACTCTGTAACTTAAAATACTTTAAAATATTATAATCTGTTCATTGTTGAGAATTTGGATACTTTTATGTTCATGTCAGTGTTTTGGTGGCCAGAATATTGAAGAAGTAGAGCTGTAATTCTTTCTGACCATTTATAACCCTCTCCTCCTCCCCAGTTCTATACAAGGTTTCTTCTGAGACTACAACTGAAGACACACACACTAATTACCCAATTTTGGCTTTCACTGTAGATATTAACCAAATATAGAGTATCAGCCTTCTCATTCTTCTCTACACACACACACACACACACACATACACACACACACACACACAAGATATCTTTTCTCCCATTATAGCAGTATTTTAAAACAAAAAGCATGTTTCAGATTCATGTGAAACATTTATTTGTTTGTATGTTTGTAAATGATAGGGGCCCAAGCACTCACTCAGACCTACCAAATCAGTACCTTGGACAGAGTGGGGCCCAGCATGTGTATTTTTCAACAATTCTTGGTTAAGAAATTGTGCTCTAGGGAGCAGAGATAATTATATACTCTTCCTGGCAGTTGGAGTTCTCCTGCTGATTTTGTCTCTGTTGCTGCTTGCTCTGCTGCTTGAGCACCTCTTTTAATAACAGGTGTGGTAGGCCCACTGCTGGAAAAAGTAGAGACCAACACCAGCATCCTGAGCTGGGCTCTTTATTAAGGCTGTTGCTCTCTTCACACCATTAATTCTGGCCTGAGGCCAAAGAAGGAATCCTTTTTAAAGGTGGGATAAATTTCAAAACCAAAGAGTATCAATGCTCAGTCATGACTGAGTCTAAATTAGATTCTAAATTCAGTGAATAAAATTCTGCTTCATACTTATTAAGAGCTGTTTGTATTCCTTATATTCCTTGCTTACACTAGCATCAGGCATTGGATTTACTAAAGAAAACAGGAAAGGAGACAAACTTCCAGCAAGTGTGCAATAAACTGTGAATGCTGAAGCCAAGAGTCATGGTGGCAATCAACAGTGCAAGCGTGTGGTGAGAGGCTGCCCTAGAAATGAAGCAAAAGCAAAGGTGACTCAAAAACCATAATGGGTAAACACAACAGGAAGAGTGAGTCTAACAGTAGTAGCTGGTTACTTTAATTGACATTTGTCATATTTGTGATCACTTCTTGAATAGCTTTTCCATAACTGGGGAAATTTCCATCAGTCCTGTCTTCAGAAATCCAGAATTTTAATTCTCAGGCTTCCTGGCAAGTAAAATGTAGATCTATACTTTTCCAATCAGACACACAAAAATTTGGTTCACACTAAGTGTCTGATGGCAAAGACTTTGTGCTGCAACCTCAACGTTGCTGCTATAGATGATAAAGGATTGGAAGGACGTCAGGAGTCATGTGATTGATTGACCTGCTGAGGCAGAAGTAGAATTGGTGCTGAGAAGTGGTTTGGCAAAGATGAACACCTTTCATTTAATGCTTGATGACGGAAAGTTGCAGCACTAGTAGTTTCCTCAAGAATCGAGTTCTCTGGTGGTACTTGGGAACTGTTTCTGGAGAAGGAGAATCAAGATTATCCCTGTATTTTCCATCTGTCAAGCTTCTCCTAATTTTTTTTTAACAAATCCTATTTTTTTTTCATAAATGAGGCAAAGTGAATTTTCTTGTTGGAAATAAGATCCCAGAGCATATATAAGTAGGACTGTAAGTGGTTGCAGGCAACATAACTTTCGTACATAGGAAAACTGTACTTTATTTTCTGGTCAGGTCAATACTAAAGATAGTAAGAATTCAACTAGCATGAGACTTTATCATTGCATGCAGTGGCAAAATAAATAAATTTCCTGTAACTGCTTTGAAAAACTACTTGTTGAAAGCAAAGCTATGGGGGACAAAGAGTCTATTAAGAGAAATTACATAAAAGTAAGAGATTGATTTTATGCTTTTAATTATGCAAGAGGGCTTGCAGAAAAAGAATGATATACGAAAAATCCCAAAATCTCAGATCAAGGCATAGTCTGAGAACCATGAAATTTGTATAAGCATTATAAAGAATCACAATATTAGCTGCCAAAGCATTAATATAGCCAAAAATTAAACTCAAAATTTGATTTGGTGAATTTCTGGATTTCAATTTATTTTTCCTGTTTAAATCTGAATTTAATGTCAGATATAAATGTATACAATGATATTTTAATGTTTCTTCTGATTTCTTTTTTTATTTTTTGTTTTTTGTTTTTGGCAGTTTTCTTATTGCTTTTTTTTAATTTTTTTATTGATATGTTAATCACCATACATTACATCATTACTTTTTGATGTAGTGTTCCATGATGCATTGGTTGTGCATAACACCCAGTGCTCCACACAGAATGTGCCCTTTTAATACCCATCACCAGGCTAACCCATCCCCCCACCGTCCTCCCGTCTAGAACCCTCAGTGTGTTTCTCAGAGTCCATCGTCTCTTATGGGTCATCTCCCCCTCTGACTTACTCCCCTTCATTCTTCCCCTCCTGATATCTTCTTCTTTTTCTTTTTTCTTAACATATGTTGCATTATTTGTTTCAGAGGTACAGATCTGTGATTCAACAGTCTTGCACAATTCACAGCGCTTATCATAGCACATACCCTACCCACTGTCTGTCACCCAGCCACCCCATCCCTCCCACCCCCCACCACTCCAGCAACACTCAGTTTGTTTCCTGAGATTAAGAATTCCTCATATCAGTGAGGTCCTATGATACATGTCTTTTCTAACTGACCTATTTCACTCAGCATAACACCCTCCAGTTCCATCCACGTCATTACAAATGGCAAGAGCTCATTCCTTTTGATGGCTGCGTAATATTCCATTGTGTATATATACCACCTCTTCTTTATCCATTCATCTGTTGATGGACATCTTGGCTCTTTCCACAGTTTGGCTATTGTGGACATTGCTGCTATAAACATCGGGGTGCACGTACCCCTTCGGATCCCTACATTTGTATCTTTGTGGTAAATACCCAGTAGTGCAATTGCTGGATCATATGGTAGCTCTATTTTCAACTGTTTGAGGAACCTCCATACTGTTTTCCAGAGGGGTTGCACCAGTCTGCATTCCCACCAACAGTGTAGGAGGGTTCCCCATTCTCCGCATCCCCACCAACATCTGTCGTTTCCTGAATTGTTAATTTTAGCCATTCTGACTGGTGTGAGGGGGTATCCCATTGAGATTTTGATTAGGATTTCCCTGATGCCGAGCGATGTTGAGCACTTTTTCATGTGTCTGTTGGCCATTTGGATGTCTTCTTTGGAAAAATGTCTGTTCATGTCTCCTGCCCATTTCTTGATTGGATCATTTGTTCTTTGGGTGTTGAGTTTGATAAGTTCTTTATAGATTTTGGATACTAGCCCTTTATCTGATATGTCATTTGCAAATATTTTCTCCCATTCTGTCGATTGTCTTTTGGTTTTGTGGACTGTTTCCTTTGCTGTGCAAAAGCTTTTTATCTTGATGAAATCCCAATAGTTCACTTTTGCCCTTGCTTCCCTTGCCTTTGGGGATGTTTCTAGGAAGAAGATGCTGAGGCAGAGGTCGAAGAGGTTGCTGCCTGTGTTCTCCTTTAGGATCTTGATGGACTCCTGTCTCACATTTAGGTCTTTCAAACATTTGGAGTCTATTTTTGTGTATGGTGTAAGGAAATGGTCCAGTTTCATTCTTCTGCATGTGGCTGTCCAATTTGCCCAACACCATTTGTTGAAGAGACTGTCTTTTTTCCATTGGACATCCTTTGCTGCTTTGTCAAAGATGAGTTGACCATAGAGTTGAGGGTCCATTTCTGGGCTCTCTATTCTGTTCCCTTGATCTATGTGTCTGTTTTTGTGCCAGTACCATACTGTCTTGATGATGACAGCTTTGTAATACAGCTGGAAGTCCGGAATTGTGATGCTACCAGCTTTGCTTTTCTTTTTCAAGATTCCTCTGGCTATTTGGGGTCTCTACTGGTTCCGTACAAATTTTAGGATTATTTGTTCCATTTCTTTGAAAAAATTGGATGGTATTTTGATGAGGATTGCATTGAATGTGTAGATTGCTCTAGGTAGCATTGACATCTTCACAATGTCTGTTCTTCCAATCCATGAACATGGAACATTTTTCCATTTCTTTGTGTCTTCTTCAATTTCTTTCATGAGTATTTTATAGTTTTCTGAGTACAGATGCTTTGCCTCCTTGGTTAGATTTATTCCTAGGTATCTTATGGTTTTGGGTGCAATTGTAAATGGGACCAACTCCTTGATTTGTCTCTCTTCTGTCTTGTTGTTGGTGTATAGGAATGCCACTGATTTCTGTGCATTGATTTTATATCCTGCTACTTTACTGAATTCCTGTATGAGTTCTAGCAGTTTTGGGGTGGAGTCTTTTGGGTTTTCCAAATACAGTATCATATCATCTGCAAAGAGTGAGAGTTTGACTTCCTCTTTGCTGATTTGGATGCCTTTGATTTCTTTTTGTTGTCTGATTGCTGTGGCTAGCACTTCTAATACTGTGTTGAACAGGAATGGTGATAGAGGACATCCCTGCTGCGTTCCTGACCTTAGGGATAAAGCTCTCAGCTTTTACCCATTGAGAACGACATTTGCTGTAGGTTTTTCATAGATGGCTTTTATGATATTGAGGTAGGTACCCTGTATCCCTATACTCTGAAGAGTTTTGATCAAGAAAGGATGCTGTACTCTGTCAAATGCTTTTTCTGCATCTATTGAGAGGATCATATGATTCTTGTTCTTTCTTTTGTTAATGTATTGTATCACGTTGATTGATTTGCAGATGTTGAACCAACCTTGCAGCCCAGGGATAAATCCCACTTGGTCAATGTGAATAATCCTTTTAATGGACTGTTGGATCCTATTGGCTAGGATTTTGGTGAGAATTTTTGCATCCATGTTCATCAAGGATATTGGTCTGTAATTCTCCTTTTGGATGGGGTCTTTGTCTGGTTTGGGGATCAAGGTAATGGTGGCCTCATAAAATGAGTTTGGAAGTTTTCCTTCCATTTCTATTTTTTTGGAACAGTTTCAGGAGAATAGGTATTAATTCTTCTTTAAATGTCTGATAGATTTCCCCTGGGAAGCCATCTGGCCCTGGGCTTTTGTTGGTTGGGAGATTTTTGATGACTGCTTCTATTTCCTTAGGGGTTATAAGTCTGTTCAGGTTTTCTATTTCTTCCTGGTTCAATTTTGGTAGTTGATACATCTCTAGGAATGCACCCATTTCTTCCAGGATATCTAATTTGCTGGCATAAAGTTCCTCATAATATGTTCCTATAATTGTTTGTATTTTTTTGGTGTTGGTTGTGATCTCTGCTCTTTCATTCATGATTTTGTTGATTTGGGTCATTTCTCTTTTTTGATGAGTCTGGCCAGGGGTTTATCAATCTTGTTAACTCTTTCAAAGAACCACCTCCTAGTTCCGTTGATCTGTTCTACTGTTCTTTTGGTTTCTATTTCATTGATTTCTGTTCTGATCTTTATTATTTCTCTTCTCCTGCTGGGTTTAGGCTTTATTTGCTGTTCTTTCTCCAGCTCCTTTAGGAGTAGGGTTAGGTAGTGTATTTGAGACCTTTCTTGTTTCTTGAGAAAGGCTTGTATTGCTATATACTTTCCTCTCAGGACTGCCTTTGCTGTATCCCAAAGATTTTGAACAGTTGTGTTTTCATTTTCATTGGTTTCCATGAATTTTTTTAATTCTTCTTTAATTTCCTGGTTGACCCATTCATTCTTTAGTAGGATGCTCTTTAGCCTCCATGTATTTGAGTTCTTTCCGACTTTCCTCTTGTGATTGAGTTCTAGTTTCAAAGCACTGTGGTCTGAAAATAGGCAGGGCATAATCCCAATCTTTTGGTACCGGTTGAGACCTGATTTGTGACCTAGGATGTGATCAATTCTGGAGAATGTTCCATGGGCACTAGAGAAGAACGTGTATTCCGTTGCTTTGGGATGGAATGTTCTGAATATGTCTGTGAAGTCCCTTTGGTCCAGTGTGTCAGTTAAAGTCTTTATTTCCTTGTTGATCTTTTGCTTAGATGATCTGTCCATTTCAGTGAGGGGGGTGTTAAAGTCCCCCACTATTATTGTATTGTTGTCAATGTGTTTCTTCGCTTTTGTTATTAATAGCCTTATATAATTGCCTGCTCCCATGTTAGGGGCATAGATATTTACAAATGTTAGATCTTCTTGTTGGATAGACCCTTTAAGTAGGATAGAGTGTCTTTCTTCCTCTCTTATTACAGTCTTTGGTTTAAAATAATTTGTCTGGTATAAGGATTGCCACCCCAGCTATCTTCTGGTGTCCATTAGCATGGTAAATGGTTTTCTACCCCCTCACTTTCAATCTGGGGGCATCTTTGGGTCTAAAATGAGTCTCTTGCAGACAGCATATCCATAGGTCTTGTTTTTTAATCCAATCTGATAGCCTGTGTCCTTTGATTGGGGCATTTAGCCCATTTACCTTCAGGGTAACTATTGAAAGGTATGAATTTAGGCCATTGTATTGCCTGTAGGTGACTGTTACTGTATATTGTCTGTGTTCCTTTCTGATCTATGCTGCTTTTAGGCTCTCTCTTTGCTTAGTCGACCCCTTTCAATATTTCTTGAAGGGCTGGCTTCGTGTTTGCAAATTCCTTTCGTTTTTGTTTGTCCTGGAAGCTTTTTCTCTCTCCTTCAATTTTCAATGACAGCCTAGCTGGATATAGTATTCTTGGCTGCATATTTTTCTCATTTAGTGCTCTGAAGATCTTATGCCAGTCCTTTCTGGCCTGCCAGGTCTCTGTGGATAGATCTGTTGCTAAGCTAATATTTCTACCATTGTAGGTTACATATCTCTTCTCCCGAGCTGCTTTCAGGATTTTCTTTGTCTCTGAGACTTGTAACTTTTACTATTAGATGTCGGTGTGTTGACCTATTTTTATTGATTTTTATAGGTGTTCTCTGTGACTCCTGGATTTTGATGCCTGTTTCCTTCCTCACATTAGGGAATTTCTCTGCTATAATTTGCTCCAATATAACTTCTGCCCCCCTCTCTCTCTCTTCTTCTTCTTGGATCCCAATTATTCTAATGTTGTTTCCTCTTATGGTATCGCTTATCTCTCGAATTCTGCCCTCGTGATCCTGTAGTTGTTTCTCTCTCTTTTTCTCAGCCTCTTTAGTTTCCATCATTTGGTCTTCTATATCACCGATTCTCTCTTCTGCCTCATTTATCCTAGCAGTTAGTGCCCCCATTTTTAATTGCACCTCATTAATAGCCTTTTTGATTTTGACTTGGTTAGATTTTAGTTCTTTTGTTTCTCCAGAAAGGGTTTCTCTAATGACTTCCACACTTTTTTCAAGCCCAGCTAGTATCTTTAAAGTCGTGGTTCTGAACTCTAGGTCCGACATCGTACTAATGTCCATATTCAGTAGGTCACTGGTTGACGGTACTACCTCTTGTTCTTTTTGCTGAGGTGATTTTTTTTCATCTTGTCCTTTTGTCCAGTGGAGAATAGATGAATGAGAGAACAAAATGCTAACAGGTTAACAACGTTCCCAGCAAATATACTCTATACAAATCAGAAAAGACCTGAAACCAGGGGAAAAGAAAGGGAAAGAAAGAAAAAAGAAAGAGAAGAAAAAAAGAGAAAAAAAGATAAAAATAAAAACAGAACAATACAAAAAACAGAATATAATCAAATATGATCAGGCTAGTGCATAGATCAGTGCCACACACTAGATTTTGGGCGTATTTTGGTCTGTTAGAAGAAAGTGCTTCCTAAAATTTTAAAGGAAAAAAGACATATATGTACAAAATAAGGGTTGATACAATGAAGGGATGGAAGATGACTGTAAAGATAAAAAATTATAAAAGATTTTATAAAAGGAATTGATAGATAAGACGTTGTTTGAAAAAAGAAAGAAGAAGATTTGAAAAAAAAAGAAAAGAAATAAAGAAAGGGAGAGAGTGTTATCCAGCAGGATACTAGAACAAAGCCATACACTAGTGATTTAGGGTATATTTTGATCTGTTAGAAGAAACTGTATTTCAAAATTTTAAAGAGAGAACAACTTATATATATATGCCAATAATAAGGGTAACTACAATGAAAGGATAAAATATGACTCTAAAAATGAAAAATAAAAAATATTTTTTAAAAAGGGGATTGATAAGATGTTGTTTGAAAAAGGGAAAAAGAAAAATTAAAAAAAAAAACAGTTAAAAAATTAACTTTGAAAAACTAATGAATCATAGTAAAAAAAGCCATGAATTCTATGTGCAGTATTCCCCTAGCGCTGGAGATCTCCCGTTCTCCTTGATCGGTAAACTTGGTCTTGGCTTGCTGGCTGTTCGTGCTGATCTTCTGGGGGAGGGGCCTGTTGCCGTGGTTCCCAAATGTCTTTGCCGGTGGCTGAATTGCCCCGCCCTTGTCGGTCTGGGCTAAGCAAGCTGCTCGGGTTTGCTCTCAGGAGCTTTTGTTCTCTGCAAGCTCTCAGTACAGCTTTGGAGGACCAGGGTGAAAATGGTGGCCTCTCAGTCTCTACCCGGAGGAGCTGAGAACTCGGGCCCCGCTCCTCAGTGCGCCCCCAGAGAAAAACAGTCACTCCTATCTCCCTCGTCTCCGGCCGCACTCCGTGCTCACCAGGCCTGTGACCGAGCGTTTCTATCTCTGGCACCCAACCCCGTGTGGAGTCTTCAAACCCAGCAGATCCCTGCAGTGCGCTCCCGCACCGCTCCTCCCGGGGGAGGAAAGGGAGTCTCCCCGGCTCTGCTGCTTGTTGGGTCCCTGCTGGAGGAGCAGTGGCCGACTGGGCCGCGGGTCATAGTTTATGGCAACCCCGAGCTGAGAGCCTGCGTCTCGGCTCGTCTCTGCAGCTGGCTTCCCTGCTCCAATCTCTGGGAGCTCTGCTGCACTCAGGCACCTCCGGTCTTTCTGTGACTCCGAGGGTCCTGAGACCACACTGTCCCGCGAGGGTTCCACCCACCGCTTAGCCACTGGAGCGACGTCCCTCAGCGGAGCCGACTTCTAAAAGTTCCGATTTTGTGCTCCACGGCTCTATCACTTGCCAGAAGGGGCCGATCGAAGCCCCCTCCCCTGCCGTCTATCCTCCCGAATATCGCTTCGGATTCACTTCTCCGCAGTCCTACCTTCCAGTAAGTGGTCGCTTCTCTGTTCAGAGAGTTGTTGCTACTCTCTTTTTCGATCTCCTGTTGAGTTCGTAGGTGTTCAGAATGGTTTGATCCCTATTCAGCTGAATTCCTGAGACCAGATGAAGTCCAGGTCTCCTAGTCCTCCGCCATCTTGCTCCGCCCCCTTCAATTTATTTTTTATTTAAACCTTTCTCAGATTCCTTAAGGGAAAGTTAGGAATGTAACTCTATGTACTCTATGGAATGGAATAAAGACATATGGGAAAATTCAGATGACTCAGATTCCCCTGGCTCCACAAACTTCACTCACCCTTCGTTGCTAACCTCCTCTTCTGCATAATGAAGATATTTCTGCCTTGTTTTGAGACCTTGTGAAAAGAGAAAACAAAACAAAACAAAAAAACGTGCTTGAGACAGTTGCCTGGCAAGAAGAATCCAATTCTTACTTCCACCCTCACCATGTCACCTTGATAGACTTGTAGAGTCAAGTCCTAGCCTGAGCTTCGTGTGAGGGAGGGAGCCCTTTAAAAAACAAACTATGAAAAGGTTTTCACAGCAATATACACAATATACACAACTGCAAGATTTTCCAAATCTGTGGAATACATGTGGCAGTGGATTCTGGGAACACAATGGGGAGAAGTACAGTTTTTGATATTATCAATTCGCTGATATGGGTGCAACACTCAGACATCCTAAATTCAATGTGTTAACACAAAGGTCTGGATGTAATTGATTGTTAACAATTACTTGACTGAAAGCTGGACTCATTTGTGACTTTGCTAAATAAAACTAAAATTCCTGAAATTGCTTCATGTGTTGCAGAGAGTTAGAAATGTTAGAATGGATGTATTATGTGCAACCTTCTCAGCCAACACTTAAATAGCCTGCAGAAAGCCACAGAAAACATTTTATTAAAAAAGCATTGAGAAATACCTCAAAGGATGAAACACCAGTATCTTAAAATTACTGTGGTGTCTGTTCTGTGTAAGGAAGATAGGTGGATAATGAGATTTTCACCAAAAAAGATTCTTAAGAACAATGAGAAGATTTTAACTTTGGATGTAAAGTGTGGTCAGTCACAGTAATAACCAGCAGGAATCACTGGACATGCCTACTTGATGAAGAGATCTCTAGGATAAATGGTCAGACATTAAACAGTTAATCTTTACCTCTTCTCCAAATAAATAAACAAAATACTTTCTCTAGGAAATGGAAACCTTATTCAAACCATCAAGATCGTCACAATTTTTATTTCTCCAAAATAAAAATGCAAAAAAAAAGAGAACTCTGATTTCAACTCTGATGTGTACTGAGAAAACTCCTAAATAAGACATGGACCAAAGAAGAAATCTCAAGAGAAGTTAAAGATACTTTGAGTTAAATTAAAATGAATTACAATTTGTCAAAATATGTGGGATGCAGCAAAAGTAGTGTTTACAGGGAAATGAATAGCATTGAATGCATATATTAGAAAAGAAGAAAGATCTCAAATCAATAACCTGAGCTGGCACCTTAAAAAGCTATAAAAAGAAAAAAAAACAGACCTCAAGTCTAAAGCGAACAAAAGAAGAAAAATAATAATTAGGCCAGAAATAAATGAAATTGAAAAATAAGAAATCAATAGAAAAAATCAATGAAACCAAAAGTAGTTTCTTTGAAAAGATCAGTGAGATTTATAATAATCTAGCCAGATTATTTATAATAATCTAACCAAGGTAAAAAGAGAGAAGACAAAAGTTGTCAAAACTGTAAATGAAAAAGGGACTATCACCACTTATCCCTTTGATATTAAAAGTGTAATAAAGGAAAACTATGAAAACTTTATGGCCACAAATTTGATAACTTAGAGGAAAGGACCAATTCCCTGATAGACATAGATGACCAAAGTCTCCCAAAGCTTACCTAAGAAGAAATAAATAATCTGAAAAGGCCTATATCTATTAAAGAAATTGAGTCAACAATTAATAACTTCCAAGAGAGAAAGCACCAGGTACAGATGGTTTTTCCTGTTGAATTTTATCAAGCGTATAAAAAAAAAGTGATACCAATTCTCTATAATTTTACTCAGATAACAGAAGCAGAGAACTACTTTCCAGCTTGTTCAATTAGGTCAGCATAAACCTAATGCCAAAGTGAGATAAAGGCATTATGAGAAAGGAAAAAATTGCAGGACAACATTTCTCAAAAAACATAGACGCAAAAATCCTCAACAAAATATTAACAAATCACGTCCAATAATGTGTAAAGAGAATTGTATACTCTAACCAAGTGGGATTTATTCAAGGGATACAAGACTGGTTTCAACATTAAATATCAATTAATGTAATCCACAGTGTTACCAGCCTTGAAAAAAAATCATTTCAATTGATGCCAACAAATTATTCTACAAAATAAATCTAAAACCCATACATGATAAAAACACTCAGCACCCTGCACATAGGAAGGAAGTTCCTTAATTTGATAAAGAACATCTACAAAACACCTACAGTTAACATCATCTTTAATAATGAGAAATTTGATGCTTTCCCACTATGGTTGGAAACAAGGACAGATGTCCTCTTTCACGGGTCCTATTCACCATTACGATGGAAATCTGAGCTACTGTATTAAGATAAGAACAAAAAGAGAACAGAAATACATATTTGAAATGGGAAATAAGACTTTGTTCACACATGACATGATTGTCTATGTAAAAAAAACACAAAGAATAGACAAAAAACTCTTGAATTCAATAAGCAAATATAGCATTCACAGAATATGACATTACTACATAAAAGTCAATTTCTTCTTTGTCAACAGACCAGTGATGAACAATTGGAACTTGAAATTAAAAACACAATACCATTTACACTAGCACCAAAAATTTAAATAATTCAGTATAAACCTAAAAAATATATCAAGGACTGATATACAGAAAATTATAAAACTCTGATGAAAGAAATTCAAGAATATCTAAATAAATGGAGAAATTCCATATTCATGGATTGGAGGACTAAATATTGTTAAGATGCCAGTTCTTCCCAAACTTTCCTATATATTCAATGCAGTCCAGATCAACACACCAGTAAATTATTTTGAGGTTATTGACAAACTGATTCTAAATTGTATATGGAAAATCAAAAGACCCAGAATAACCAACATAATATTGAAGAGCAAAGTTGGATAAATGACACTACCTACTTCAAGACTTATTACAAAGCTACATTAATCCAGATGCATGTGTTTTTTTAAAGGTTTTTTAAATTTTATTTTAGAGAGAGTCAGGAGGGGCAGAAGGAGAGGGAGATAGAGAATCTCAAGCAGACTCCCCCTTGAGCTCAGAGCCCAATGAGGGACTCAGTTTCAGGACCCTGAGATCATGACCTGATTTGAAATCAAGAGCCGGACACTCAACCAAATGAGCCACCCAGGCGCCCCGAGATGGCATATATTTGTGAAAGAATGGACACGTTAATCAGTGGGATAGAAGAGAGAGCCCTGAAATAGACCCATACAAATATGGTTAACCAATCAAAATTGTAAAGGCAATTCAATAGGTAAAGGATAATCTTTTTAATAAATGGTACTGTAAAACTTGGATGTGCATGTGCCAAAAATAAAAAATAAGTAAGAATCTAGACATAGATCTTACACCTTTTAAAAAAGTTAATCAAAATTGATCATAGACTTAAATGTAAAATAAAAAAAAAATATGAAATTTCTAGAAGATAACAGGAGAAAATCCAGTTGTGTTTGGATTTGGCAATAGGTTTTTAGATACAACACCAAAAGAACAATTCATTTAAAAAAATTGATAGTCAAATTTACTAAAATTAAAAAACTACTTTGTAAAAGACATTGTTAACAGCCACTTTGGGAGACAGCTCAGATAGTTTTTACAAACAAAAAAAAACAACAACAAAAACCCCCAAAATTTAATATATAAATACATATATTAATATACATCTTAATATATATACTTCTTTTTTAAAAAAGATTTATTTATTTGAGAGAGAGAGCAAGGGGAAGGGGAAAGGGAGAAAAATAATCTTCAAGCAGACTCCCCTCTGAGCATTAAGTCTGAAGTGGGTCTTGGTCCCAGGACCCTGAGATCATGACCTGAGATGAAATCAAGAGTTAGATGCTTAACTGACTGAGCCATCTAGGCTCCCCTATAAATACTTCTTTATCCTTTCAGCAGTCCATGGACATTTGGGCTCTTTCCATAATTTGGCTGTTGTTGATAATGCTATTTTAAACATTGGAGTGCATGTATCCCTTCAAATCAGTATTTTTGTATCCTTTGAGTAGGTACCAATCAGGCAATTGCCGGGTCATTGGGTAGTTCTACTTTTAACTTTTTGAGAAACCTCCATACTGTTTTCTAGAGTGGCTGCACCAGTTTGCATTCCCACCAACCGTGCAAAAGGGATCCCCCTTCTCTGCATCCTTGCCAACACCAGTTATCTCTTGTGTTGTTGATTTTAGCCATTCTGACAAGTGGGAGGTAGTATCTCATTTTAGTCAGTCAGAAAAAGACAAATACCATATGACTTCACTCATATGGGGAATTTAAGAAACAAAACAGATGAATATAGGGGAAGGGAGAAAAAGAAGAGATAGAGGCAAACCATAAAACAGACTCTCAACTATAGAGAATAAACTGAGGGTTGATGGAGGGGAGATGGGCGGGAGATGGGTATTAAGGAGGGCACTTAGTGATGAACACTTGTGTTGTACATAAGTGATGAGTCACTGAATTCTACTCCAGAAACCAATATTACACTATATGTTAACTAACTGGAATTTAAATAAAAACTTGAAAACTAAATAGATAAAAGAAATAAATAAGCCTCACCCATGTGTGGAATTTAAGAAACAAAACAAATGAATAAAGGAACAAAAAAAGAAGACCAACCAAAAAGCCGACTCTTAACTATAGAGAACAAGCAGATGGTTTACCAGAGGGGAGGTGGGTGGAATGGGTGATAAAGATGAAGGAGATTAAGAGAACACTGACCTTGATGAGCACTGAGTATTATATAGAATTGTCAAATCACTATCTCATACACCTGAAACTAAATAACACTGTGTATTAACCATAGTGGAATTAAAATAAAAATTATAATGATTAAAATAAAATAATCTTTATATTTATGAAATAAATTTGACTTAATTATGTAAAAAAAAAAACCTAAGAAGTCTGCATAGTGTATGATTCCAATGATATGACTTTCTGGAAGTCAAAACTGTAGAGATAGCAAAAAAATATCAGTGGATGCCAGGGCTTTGGGGGATAGTGGGAAAGATGAATAGGTGAAGAACAAGAGATTTTTTTAGGCTAGTGAAACTATTCTCCCTGATATTGTAATGGTGAAATATGACATTATACATTTGTTAGACACACAAAAATTTATAGCACAAAGAGTGAAACTTAATGTATGCAAATTTAAAAGAATCATTTAGGAGTTCGGGGAATCCCAGTAAAGAATGTAGAATTTGACAGGAGAATTTAACTGTATTACAAATGTATGAAACAACCTCACTGAGAAAGATGGGAGAAAAGGTGCTGACCTCAGTAATCTTGGAAATGAATTGAGTCTGTGAGTTAAAAGCAAAAGGAACAGAACATAAGTACTTCACTCTAGCTGATAAAGTATCCCAAGGGCATAAGGGTTAACAACTTTGGTACTGCTATATATGTATACTGGAACTGAAAAATTAAGTAAACTGATGACAGACAATGGGACCCAGCATTCTTACTTTCCCAGTGGGAGTTTACAGATAAGCAAGAGGAAGAGACTAGAATGATCCATGTGGTAACGGGTTAGAGTTGGAGACATCACTATGAACTCCTGTTTAATTTAATATAGATACAGATGAGAAATTTATATGCTTATAGATACGTGTATATACATAAGTTGGTATATATACCTATGTCTTCGCTCAGGCAGCTGAAGGATCCTGAAGGAAACAACAGGTCAGTAGCAATGAGCACACCTATAACAAAAGTCAGGTAAACAAATAAGACCTTCCCAAGATACTCCCTAGTATTTATTTTTAGTTTGTATTAAGATTTCAATATTTATTCAAGTAAAGCCTTGGAAATGTCCCTTAATGTGCAGTATTCCATATAAATAAATGTATTTCAAAGAATAAGTTTTGAATTATGGTACTGAAAGAACACTACATCAATAATAATAACAATATAATCTCCACTGAGGTAATAAGGCTCAATAATTTTATGTGCCAAGCACTGTGTTACTCACAACAAGAATGAGGCACCTGGCTGGCTCAGTCAGTGGAACATGTGACTCTTGATCTCAGGGTTGTAAGTTTGAGCCCCACATTGGGTGTAGAGATTACTTAAAAAATAATAAAATCTTAAAAAAAAAAAGGAGGATGAAACACACACACAAAAAAAATCTTACCCTCATCTAGTTTAAAATAAGAGGAGACAAGAATGCACACATGTAAAAATAATACAGTAAAGTGGTAAATTAAATGTCTTAAGAGAAATACAGTAAAAAAGCTATGGAAGAACAAAATAGATATAAATTACCTTCAGAAAAAGGAATCAATAGTATTATTTGACCTGGAATTTGATCTAGCAGTTAAGAATGAGTCATATCAAGCTTGAGGATTTATTTTCCATCTTGAATGTGCTTACATCATTGTTTTAATTTTGTTACACATTATATTAAAAGCTTTTTTTGTTGGAACAAAATTCATATATCGAGGTGCTTTGTTTTTGATCTAGGAGAGGATTCACTGTGTAACAGTTACAATTTGCAAAATAAACTATCCCAAAGTTAGTGGCTTAAAAAAATAACCTTTTATTTACCTCAATATTCTGTTGATCGGCTGTGTGTTTCTGACCTGATCCAGCTTGCATGATGGGCTGCGCTGTCTCATGTATTCATGCTCAGCTGGTAAGTGGCTGGTGGCTGAATGATCTAGGGTGGCCTCATTCTGTCCAGTGGCTGGCAGGCTATCAGTCAGAGCATCTTGATTCTCTTCCATCTGGTGTCTAATCGACACCTGTAGGCTAGTTTGACTGTATTCACATGATGGCGTTCAGAGTGGAAGCACAGAAAAGATGGAGGGCATCAATGCACAAGTACTACGTACGCCTCCGCTTGCATCACGTTTGCTAATATCGCATTCACCAAAGCAAGTCACATGGACAGGCCAGAATTTAAGGGGTGGAGAAATAGAACTCACCTCTAGGTGGGAAATTTGTCCCACTGCCGAGGACATGAGCATAGGGACAGGAAAACTTTGTGCCATTTTTGCAATGTCATTGCACATAACTTCTTAGAAAATTGCTGAATATAATATTGAAAAGCTGGACCTGTATATAGTTTATATGCTAAGGTTCACTCTTGAAAATATAACAAAAGCCTATTGAGACTTTTAAAGATACTGTGGAAAATAAATATGACAAATCTCTATAATAAATAGGATAACATGTTATGTTTGTGAAAAAATTATTTGAGCATGATTAAATTCACCTAGGGTTCTAGTCTTGTATGTATAAAATATAAAAACACTGAAGTTAAAGACAAACAAGATGATTAATACATTAATCACTTAAATTTTGTTGATCCTTCTCTATGTATCTATGTTCATGTAATCATTTTCACATATGGTCAAGGTGCTTAGTTAAGTATGACTTGTTATGTGTGAATTCTGGAAAGCCTTCGGCTCACTGTATTTTATCTTAATTTGAGCTCCAGAATCTTTTTTTTTTTTAAGTTTTTATTTAAATTCCAGTTAGTGGGGCACCTGGGTGGCTCAGTCGGTTAAGCGGATGCCTTCAGCTCAGGTCATGATCCCGGGGTCCTGGGATCGAGCCCCTCATTGGGCTCTCTGCTCAGCGGGGAGCCTGCTTCTCCCTCTCCCACTCCCCCTGCTTGTGTTCCTGCTCTCGCTGTCTCTCTCTCTGTCGAATAAATAAATAAAATCTTAAAAAAAAAAAGAAACATTTAAATTCCAGTTAGTTAAAGTACAGTGTAATATATTAGTTTCAGGTTTATAGTATAGTGATTCAGTACTTCCTTACAACACTCAGTGCTCATCACAAATGCACTCCTTAATCCCCATCACTTACTTCACCCATCCCCCACCCACCTCCCCTCTGGTAACCATCAGATTGTTCTCTATAGTTAGGAGTCTGTTTCTTTTTTTAAAATTTTTTATTTAAATTCAATTTAGTTAACATATGGTGTCTTCTTAGTTTTAGAGGTAGAGTTTAGTGATTCATCAGTTGCATATAACACCCAGTGCTCATGACATCAAGTGCCCTCCTTAATACCCATCATCCAGTTACCCCATCCCCCCACCCTCCTCCCCTCCAGCAACACTCAGTTTGTTCCCTATAGTTAAGAATATCTTGTGGTTTGCCTCCCTGTTTTTATTTTATTTTATTTTATTTTTTATTTTTAAGAGTCTGTTTCTTGATTTGCCTCTCTTTTTCCCCCCTTTGTTCTTTTGTTTTGTTTCTTAAATTCCACATATGAGTGGAATCGTATGGCATTTGTCTTTTTCTCACTGACTTATTTCACTTAGCATAATACACTCAAGTTCCATCAATGTCATTGCAAATGGCAAGATTTCATTTTTTATGGTTGATATTCCATTATACACACACACACACACACACACACACACACACACACACACACCCTATATCTTTTATTTCATAATATAGTTACATATGACAAAAACCACCCCAGGATGTTTTGCAGCATGTTCTGGTAAGCAACTCTAATTCTTCTTGCTGAAGTTTTGCTCTGGGAATAGTGTCTCCCATTCAGTCTGAATTCACTTACTGGTGCTTTACATTGTTCTTAACCCAACCAGATGCTCTAGAATGTGTTTATCAGCAAGATCATTCTTAATTCTTATTCTCCTTCCTCCTCCTCCCCTTCTTCTTCTCCTTCCTTTTGCATCTACGCACTCATTCAAGGTACATTCTAGAAGAATTGGGTGTTGATCATTTGCAGGCTGTGAAAGAGTTTATTTCCATCCAATGTGTTTTGTAAAATGTTGCTGGTACTCTACAAACTTTTGAACACACTCCCTTATAGCAAAAAGTTTATAGGATGTGTATGTTTCATTTTTAAATTGTATATATATTCTACTGTTATTAGCTAATATTTCTAGGAACACTATAAACTTAGACTGTAGTTCAATAATTATGATTTTAGATAAAATACCATTTTCCCATAATCTTCTTGATTATTTTGTATGTTTTGGCTTATTTCTTTTAATCATTATTGTTGTCACCATGCAAAAAAGAGTTTGAATTAGGTACAGGGAAGTGAATAGGTTGGAATTTTTTCATATTTAATACTTGGAACTATCCTTTTTTTGTTGTTTCTTCCCATAGATCTTTTCAAGCCACATGTTCATTTTTTAGGATCACTCCAGTTTCAACCAATTCGAATAGGAAAATTACTGTTTTTTACATTATACTGACAATGATTTGTATAATGTCCTTAAACAGTATTACTTTAGATATCTTCATTCCCAGATATAGTTAGAAAAAGGTGAGATATTAGGGGCCACAGGAAAAAAAAAACAGCATCAGTCCTGAAGAAGCACCATCTAAGGAGTCAAATAAATATGTACAATAAATGTAATATAATAAACATTAGAAAGAGATAAGTCTCAGGTAAAATGGAGGCACCCAAGATTGGTCTTCAATCCAACAAAAGGCTAGAAAATAGTGCAGTGAATATGGACAACAAGGCATTCCAAGCAGATGGAGGGACACATGAATTAGAATTAAGGCTGTAAGGGCACCACACAGAATTGATCAACTTCAAATATTTCAGTAGGGCTCTAACAGGGGATTCAAGGTGAAAACAGACAGAAGAAAAGTTTGGATAGAATAGAGGCCAGTTCGTAAGGAACCTTCTATAGCATGCTAAGGATGTCAGATCTTATCTTAAATTGTACTGAAAGTCATTGAATGGTTTTAAGTAAGAATTTACTTCATCAGATTATTTCTTTTAAATGGATCACAGTGTACAGTAATGTGAAGATTGTATCAGAGAGGAAAACAAGTTAGGAGATATTTTAGAAAACCCAGATAGATGTGTTCTATGGCAGGAGCCTGATGTCTGAAGAATGGGGAAAATGTAATAAATCAAAGAGATATAATATTTTTAAAGAATTAATCCTATATAAATATTCTTTTAAAACAAGGATATAGATAGAGCCAGAGAATACAGGGAAAGAGTAGTATTTGGTTAAATTTTATGATAGGATATATTACATTTGAAGTGTCTAAAAGATATTCAAATGTGGAACCATATTTAAAAGAATGAATGAATGAATGTATGAATGAAAGAATGAACCAATGAGATGCCTAATAGGCAGTCAGATATATGTGCCAGGATTCCATAGAATGTTCTAAGCTTCAAAAAAGTTTTGGTTGTTATTAACTTATTGGTGGCATTTCAATTAGTTGGAATGGGAGACATTATCAAGGGAGATTGTTGAGTAGTTACTGTGTGCCTGGTACTATCTTAAGTACTTTTTGTTTATTTCCTAATTTAATTCTATGACAAACCCTTTAATTTCCAGATGAAAAAACAGAATAATGAAGCTGATACTTAAGTAGACAAAAGCCATTGAGATAGTTCTTTGTCTCTTTTCATAATCTGAGTAAATTTAGCCTTCTGGATATAATAAATATGCTATCAAGGATAATTTGACTTGGGCTTAGCTTCTTGGGGAACTTAGAATCTTCTGATGCAATAATCAATTTATAGGAGTTGTGAAACTGGAAAAATATTTTAATCTGCATGTCATTGTTAATGGTCAGTGTGCCAATTTTTATTTGTTTTACTGTACTTTTTTATTAAGAAGATTTTGCTCACAGATTCTATAAATATGTTCTACTTATTGAGTATAGAAATGCATAGATAAATAAATTTGAACCTGATATACATAGTTGTTTTTACTCTCTCTCATTATTATAGCTTCTAAGATTCTGAGGGGGATAATTGCTGTCACCTGACTCTCCTGATATTTGGTTCACCAAACATATATAATTACAAAATAACTGGGTAAGAGGAAGAGAAAGCAAGGGGCAAAGACTGACACTGGAAGCCACGGAAGAGCAGTAGATGTCAAAACTGAGGAGTATAAAGTTACAAATAAAAACAACAGGATGGCAAACTCTAGCCCTACAGATGAGTCTTCTCTCAAATCACCTGGTGATAATGAAAAAGAGAAGGCTATAGTCCTAGTTCTCAACCTGGGGTGATGTTGCCCCATAGGGGACAATTGTGAATGTCTGGAGACATTCTGGTTGTCATGAGTAAGGGAAGGAGCACTACTGATATCTACTGGATAAAATCCGGAGATGAGGCCAATCATCCTACAGTGCATAGGACAGCTTCCACAACAAGTAACTATCCCATCCCCAACTGTCAAGAGAACTCTAGTTCTCTATATTGCTATAGAGAAACACTCTATAGTCCAAAGGTTCAATTTGAAAACAAGTTGAATAAATGTTCAGTCCAAAATAAATGATTGTCATCAAAATTTTTCAGTCAGAAAATGTAGTTGCTTTTTGAAATTTTGTCTTAATCCTTTGTGAATTATACACTCCTTCCAACACATAGATTGTTAGAAGCTAATAGAAACTAAACCACCAGATGATACACTAATGGTGAAAAACATTTCTGCCTGCAACAAAAATTAGTTTATTATTTTGTTAAATCAGAGTTTTTAAGTGAAGTTTAGGAAATAAGTTTGAAGAAGATGATGTCAGGAATTATTCATATTTTTTTCTTTATTTTTTTATTAAGTTCAATTAGTCAACATCATTAGTTTTTGATGTAGTGTTCAATGATTCATTAATTGCATATAACACCATGCTCATCAGATCACATGCCCTCCTTAATGCCCATCATATTTTCTTTTATTAGGAACTGAAAGGACTCTTTCAGCCATCTTTCCATGTGGCCATAATGGTGCACATGAATGTCCTGGCAGATGCTCTCAAGAGCATTAACAATGCTGAGAAGAGAGGCAAACGCCAGGTTCTTATTAGGCCGTGCTCCAAAGTCATCGTCCGGTTTCTCACTGTGATGATGAAACATGGTTACATTGGCGGGGGGTGAATTTGAAATCATTGATGATCACAGAGCGGGGAAGATTGTTGTGGACCTCACGGGCAGGTTAAACAAGTGTGGAGTGATCAGCCCCAGATTCAATGTACAACTGAAAGATCTAGAAAAATGGCAGAATAACCTGCTCCCGTCCCGCCAGTTTGGTTTCATTGTACTGACAACCTCAGCTGGCATTATCGGCCATGAAGAAGCAAGACGAAAACACACAGGAGGGAAAATCCTGGGATTCTTTTTCTAGGGATGTAATACATACTTGCAAATAAAATACCTCAATGGAAAAAAAAAAAGAACTGAAAGGACTACAAAGGACTACAATTCAATAAGCAGAATAGTATGTGTGTGAGAAGTAACTGCAATACAACTTACTTGTAAGTCAATAAATTATACAGGAAGTTTCATTTTTGTTTTTCTTCCAGAGTCCAGCTATTCATTTCCATTCAAAAAGGAACTACCCTCCTCCCCAATTCCCTTGGAAACAAAAATTTTGTGTGATACCACCCCCAAATGATGTCTTATTTTTTAAACTTTAAAAAAAAATGCTTTTTGCTTAAGTGGTGTGTTTCTTTTGCTTTTGTTTAAATGGTGTGTTTGTCTTCAGTCTGCAAATAATGGGGAAATGAGCAGAAGGATAATCATGTTGTTGTGCTTGGTTATTGAATTATTGTAATTATTAATTACAAATACAATTTCAATATTAATTACTGAAGCAGCTGTTCCTGGGTTGGAAGTTTTAGGCTGAGGGAATGATTGCTGCCAGAAAGGAGGCCCACAGTGAAGTGTAAGTGTACACGCCTCTTCAGGAAGGACCACTGTGGTATAATAATGAAACGGTCCAGGTGCCATGATGGGGGCGTGGGGTAATGAGAACAATATTCAGACAACAGAACTATATTATTTCTAATATTTAAGCTCTTTTATTAAAAGTAAAACTGCAGAGATTAGAATCCTCTAAATATATTCTTAACATTAAAAAGAGACTGAACTATGATCATATTAAAAAGTTTTCTTATGTACATACATATCTATCTATTATATATCCATCCATCCATCCATCCATCCACCCACCTATCTATATATTTTTACTTTTAACCACACAAATGAGAAACTGCAATTACTTCCATTTTTTTTCTCTTGAACTCTGAAAAATAGAGGATTTTTTTTTTTAGTATAGCTCTGCTTTTTACTTGCCTTACATTCCATTGGAGTTATAAGGGATTAAAGGAGTTTTATGTGACTAGAGAAGCAAAGAATCACCTCTTTTGTTTGTACTAGTGAGGAAAAAAATCTACAAATGACTTATCTAGGAAAAAAATTAAAATTACCATCCTTTCAAGTGATATATCTCCTTTAAATAAAACTTATCTCTACTTTCTAAGATTTTTGTTATTTTTTGGATCCTTAGACATTAAATCATCTACTGGTAGTATTGACTAGACTCCTCATAATTGAGTTTGAATTTTTGTATTTATTGTTTTGTAAAATAAAAAATAGAATGGGAAGCCTGAAGAACAAGCTTTATTTGTTCAGAATTTATTAATTTCATATTTATGTTCATAAGAAAGGATGTTTGCAATGAGGAGCCACAGAACTTCAAAATTTGAAGGAACGAGCATTCAGGGAATAGGTTGCCTTTTGTTGCTAAGTTTTGGGGAGAGTTAGATATTCATTTCAGTCATCTGGTCTCTTCCAAGACCAGGGCTATGTTCTAGAGCCTTGATAACTAAAATTCTAAGATACATATTAAAACTCAAAAAGGCTATAATAAATTCCTATAACAAAAGTTTGTGCTCTGTTCAATTTTCTATTAATTAAGTTGAATTTTGATTTTTAAAAAAATGAGTAGCTTTGTTTAGCTCCGTGAGAAGATGACTCTGCTGTCAAGAGACCGGTAATGCTCTCCTTTTGACATCACTTTTCTGCTTCACTGTCCTCATTATTTCTATTTCTCACTCTTCCCATGGGTAACATCCCATTGGAATAAACTTTGCCTCTTTTTGCTCAAGCCAATCTGAACAGTAACCTTGGGATCATGTAGATTTAGGTATTAAACCTCTGGGAAGCAGAAAAAAAGTTTAGAATAATACTTGCATTTTAGGTGATTAATTTTAGAAAAATATGATGACCACCAGAACTTTAGAGTCTTAAAAAAAAAAAAACTAAACAACTATCAATATCTAGTTGTTCTTCCTACATGGGACTCACCTTTCCCATGACCCCAGTTTTCTCACTGTCCAATTTCTTTCAGCTCAGATGTTGAAAAGTCTCATTCAGTTATTTTTAGTAGTATCATTTCCTATGAATCAAATTGAAAGTAAAATGTGTTACAAATATATAGAACCAGGGACTTATTTCAAGTAAAAACAAAAGTATTATGTAGAAAGCTCTTCTGTGAGTTTTATTCATGTCATTAAAGCAGAGTTGCCCACCTAACTTAGGCCTAAATTGTCTTTAATGTAATCGTATTACCACTTACATAGGAATAGGAGATCAGGTCACACCTCATTTATGACCCTATTTGTAGAGTTAAAAAGGGCACTTGTAAGTACAAAATCTTAACTTCATGATGGGCATAAAGTTATCTAATAAACACATCCGGTCATATTCGAACCCTCCAGTTTCTTTTGTTGTTTATAAATAAAATGGTGACAAAACAGGTTTTGCCAAGGACAGATATTGCCTCAAGAAGAATTTAGCTATCATGAGTCAGAGGAGTTAGTTTATGAACTATCTGTAGAATTTCCATTTCCAAAGGTACATTACACAAATCTCCAAGGTTACATGCTCTCCAAGGCACATTAGTAAATATCTGCAAAGTTTCCATTTTCCTGACAGAAACAATTACAAATGCCATGCAAGAATAATTTCACACAGAGAGTTGAGGCAACTATCAGAAATCTCTTAGGTAACAGTTGTAAATGTTTATGCTAATATTATTTAGTTTTTTCCCTTTTAACTTAAAAAAAAAATCAGGCTACCGAATTCAGTGCATTTCTTTTATTGTCAGTGTAGGTCTAAAAACAGAGAACACACATTAAAAAAAAGGTTGGAAGCAATCTTATCTTCGATTCAAAACTATATGTTTTAAAACAAAATACTGCAGTATGTTTTCACCAGGGAACTCTTGTATTCCCTGTTTCATTTCAGTAATGAAGAGAAGAGCTGCCATCTGGCCATTTCAAATGTATGGAGTTTGTGCCTCTATATATAAATGACAGCATATGGAAAGGGAGGTTTGCAATTGAGTGCATATTCCTAGAAATACTTAGGGATTTATTCCTCTCAGAATGTGTACTATCTGCCTCATCTAACACATTACCTCTAACTTCTAAAAAAAAAATTAAGGAAAACATGAAGTCATTTCAATCTATCAAAAAAACCTCCAACATTCAAGAGTATACTTTAAAATTTTTAGCTTACTTGATAGTTTCTCTTAAAAATAATGACACATTTGTGTATTTTTTTATCCTCTCCTGCCCAAGACCCCCGATACTAAATTAAAAATTTTAAAGGTATTAACATAGAAACATAAAGAGAATAGCAGATGGAAATTTTCAACAGAGTTTTGAAAAGCAGAGATAGAGGAGTGGAAAGGAATTTATCAGGGCAAAGGAAGCTACAACTAAAACCTAGGAAGAAAAGATAAGAGAGACCATTCACCCTGCAGAAAGCTAAAAATCCAAACCAAACAACAACAAAAAACCTTGATCTTAAAACTGTTAGGCAGCATAAGGTAAAAAATACTAGAATATATTGAAATATTGGAACAGCCAGTTTCCCTTCCAAGTCTGCATGCAGGCGCTGAACACAGGCCAAATGACAGAAGCTTATTCTTCAGAGAAATCGAGGTGGAAGGAGAGAATCTCAAAGTCTAAATGACCAGATCTCGCCTCTCACCCCAGATGTATGATACATATTCTTCCTAGTCTGCCAAACTCCCTGCCTCACTAAACAACTTTTTTAAGAAAAGCACCGTGAAAACAGATATAGTGTAAGAAACAGAAGAAAAAAAATGAAAAATCCTTAGTGTAATACAAGGAGACATTACATTCATTAAGAAAGCAATGTCCTTTTTTTTTTGTAATGTAAGAATAATTTAATAACCCATTTGTGAAGTTCAGTGTGACCTTCTAGCCATTTTTCCAAACAGACTTTAATTTTAAAACAGTTTTGGATTTACAGAAAAGTTGTGGAGACAGTACAGAGTTCCCATATACACTGTACCCAGTTTCCCCTTATTATTAATATCTTACATTAGTAATGTACATTTGTTACAATTAATGAACGAATATTGATACATTATCATTAAATAAAGTTCATACTTTATTCCAATTTCCTTAGGGTTCTTTTTCCCTTATTTAAATTTTTTTTTTATTTAAATTCAATTTAGTTAACATATAGTGTGTTATTAGTGTCAGAGGTAGAATTTAGAGATTCATCAGTTGCATATAACACCCAGTGCTCATTACATCACGTGCCCTCCTTAACTCCCATCATCCAGTTAACCCCAGCCCCCCACCCACCTCCCCTCCAGCAACCCTCAGTTTGTTAATTATAGTTAAGAGTCTTTTGGGGGCACCTGGTGGCTCAGTCGGTTAAGTGTCTGCCTTCGACTCAGGTCACGATCCCAGGATTCTGGGATTAAGTCCCACATGAGGCTCTCTGCTCTCTCTGCTCCATGGGGAGACTGTTTCTCCCTCTCCCCGCCTGCTGTGCTCTTTCTATCTCTGTCTCTCTCTCTCAAATAAATAATTTTAAAAAAGAGTCTTTTATGGTTTGTCTCCTTCTCTGTTTCTGTCTTATTTTATTTTTCCTTCCTTTCCCAGATGTTCATCAGTTTTGTTTCTTAAATTCCGCATATGAGTGAAATCATATATTTGTCTTTCTCTGACTTATCAAAAACAGTATTAAAAGATGTATAAAAGGGACTGTAATAGTCAAAGAAATAAACTCTTTGAAATTAAAAATATGATAATTATTTTTTAAAATTCTATCTATTTATTTGAGACAAAGAGAGAGAGAGAACAAACTGGGGGAGGGTCAGAGGGAGAAGAAGAAGAAGACTCCCCCCTGAGCAGGGAACTGGACAAGCAGCTCAACCTCAGGACCTGAGCCGAAGGCAGATGCTTACCCAACTGGGGCACTCAGGCTCCCCAGATAACTATTTTTTTAAAAATATATTAAAAGCTAGGTTAGAGAGACAGAACAAGATGGCAGAGGAGTAGGAGACCTGGATTTCGTCTGGTCTCAGGAATTCAGCTGAATAGGGACCAAACCATTCTGAAAACCTACGAACTCAACAGGAGATGGAAGAAGAGAGTAGCAACAACTCTCTGAACAGAGAAGAGACCATTTACTGGAAGGTAGGACTGCAGAGAAGTGAATCTGAGGCGATATTCAGGAGGATAGATGGCGGGGGAGGGGGCCTCCATCAGCTGCTTCTGGCAAGTGATAGAACCATGGAGCACAAAATCAGAATTTTAGAAGTCAGCTCCAGGCGCCTGGGTGGCTCAGTTGGTTGAGCAACTGCCTTCGGCTCAGATCATGATCCTGGAGTCCTGGGATCGAGTCCCTCATCGGGCTCCCTGCTCAGCGGGGAGTCTGCTTCTCCCTCTGACCCTCTTCCCTCTTGTGCTCTCGGGCTCTCATTCTCTCACTCTCAAATAAATAAATAAAATCTAAAAAAAAAAAAAAAGAAGTCAGCTCCGCTGAGGGACATTGCTCCAGTGGCTAAGCTGGGGGTGAAACCCTCGTGAGACAGTGTGGTCTCAGGACCCTCGGGGTCACAGAAAGACCGGGGGTGCTGAGTGCAGCAGAGCTCCCAAGAATCAGAGCAGGGAAGCCAGATGCAGAGACGGAGACGAGGCGCGGGCTCTCAGTTCGGAGTTGCTATAAACTGTGATCCGTGACACAGTTGGGCCACTGCTCCTCCATCAGGGACCCAACAAGCAGCAGGGCTGGGGAGACTCTCCTTCCTCCCCCGGGAGGAGTGGCGCAGGAGCTTTGGAGATTCCACACGGGTCGGGTGCCTGGGATAGAAACACTCGGTCACAGGCCGGGTGAGCATGGAGTGCGGCCAGAGACCGGGGAGATGGGAGTGACGGCTTTTCTCTGGGGGCACACTGAGGAGCGGGGTCCGAGTTCTCAGCTCCTCCAGGTGGAGATTGGGACGCCACCATTTTCACCCTGGTCCTCCAAAGCTGTACAGAGAGCTTGCAGGGAACAAAAGCTCCTGAGAGCAAAACCGAGCAGATTGCTTAGCCCTGACCAACAAGGGTGGGGCAATTCTACCTCCTGCAAAGACATTTGGGAGCCACGGCAACAGGCCCCTCCCCCAGAAGAGCAGCACAGACAGCCAGCAAGCCAAGACCAAGTTTACCCATCAAGGAGAACGGAAGAACGCCAGCGCTAGGGGAATACTTCACATAAAATTCATGGCTTTTTTACCATGATTCATTAGTTTTTCAAAGTTAATTTTTTTAACTGTTTTTTTTTGAATTTTTCTTTTTCCTTTTTTCAACCAACATCTTAACAATCCCTTTTAAAAAAAATTTATTTTTCATTTTTAGAATCATATTTTATCCCTTCATAGTAGTTACCCTTATTATTGGCATATATATATAAGTTGTTCTCTCTTTAAAATTTTGAGATACACTTTCTACTAACAGATCAAAATTTACCCTAAATCACTAGTGTATGGCTTTGTTCTGGTCTCCTGCCTGATCACACTCTCTCCCTTTCTTTATTTCTTTTCTTTTTTTTTTTAAATCTTCTTATTTCTTTTTTTAAATGTCTTATTTTATCAATTCCTTTTATAAAACCTTTTATACTTTTCATCTTTACAGTCCTCTTCAATCCCTTCATTGTATCAACCCTTAATTTGTACATATATAAGTCTTTCTTCCTTTAAAATTTTAGGAGGGACTTTCTTCTAACAGACCAAAATACACCCAAAATCTAGTGTGTGGCACTGATCTATGCACCAGCCTGATCATATTTGATCATATTCTGTTTTTTTTGTTTTGTTCTGTTTTTGCTTGTTTTTAACTTTTTCTTTTTCATTTTTTTTCTCTTTCTTTTTTCTTTCTTTCCCTTTCTTTTACCCTGGTTTCAGGTCTTTTCTGATTTATATGGAGTATATTTGCTGGGGAAGTTCTTAACATGTTAGCATTTTGTTTTCTCATTCACCTATTCTCCTTGGACAAAATGACAAGACGAAAAAAAATCACATCATCACAAAGAACAAGAGGTAGTTCCGTCTGCCAGGGACTCCCTGAATACGGACATTAGTACAATGTCGGACCTAGAGTTCTGAATCATGACTTTAAAGACACTAGCTGGGCTTGAAAAAAGTATGGAAATTATTAGAGAAACGCTTTCTGGAGAAATAAAAGAACTAAAACCTAACCAAGACGAAATCAAAAAGGCTATTAATGAGGTGAAATCAAAAGTGGGGGCACGAACTGCTAGGATAAATGAGGCAGAAGAGAGAATCAGCGATATAGAAGACCAAATGATGGAAATTAAGAAGCTGAGAAAAAGAGAGAGAAACAACTACAGGATCACAAGGGCAGAATTCGAGAGATAAGCAATACGATAAACAAAACAATATTAGAATAACTGGGATCCCAGAAGAAGAAGAGAGAGGGGCAGAAGTATATCGAAGCAAATTATAGCAGAGAACTTCCCTAATGTGGAGAAGGAAAGAGGCATCCAAATCCAAGAGGCACAGGGAACCCCTCTCAAAATCAATAAATATAGGTCAACACACCGACATCTAATAGTAAAACTTACGAGTATCAGAGACAAAGAGAAAATCCTGAAAGCAGCTCGGGAGGAGATATGTAACCTACAATTGTAGAAACATTAGATTGGCAACAGACCTATCCACAGAGACCTGGCAGGCCAGAAAGGACTGGCATGAGATCTTCAGAGCACTAAATGAGAAAAATATGCAGTCAAGAATACTATATCCAGCTAGGAGGTCATTGAAAATAGAAGGAGAGATAAAAAGCTTCCAGGACAAACAAAAACGAAAGGAATATGCAAACACGAAAACAGCCCTCCAAGAAATATTGAAAGGAGTCTTCTAAGCAAAGAGAGAGCCTAAAAGCAGCATAGATCAGAGGGGAACACAGACAATATACAGTAACAGTCACCTACAGGCAATACAATGGCACTAAATTCATACCTTTCAATAGTTACCCTGAATGTAAATGGGCTAAATGCCCCAATCAAAGGACACAGGCTATCAGATTGGATTAAAAAACAAGACCCATGGATATGCTGTCTGCAACAGACTCATTTTAGACCCAAAGACGCCCCCAGATTGAAAGTGAGGGGATGGAAAACCATTTACCATGCTAATGGACACCAGAAGAAAGCTGGAGTGGCAATCTTTTTATCACACAAATTAGATTTTAAAGCAAAGACTGTAATAAAAGATGAAGAAGGACACTCTATCCTACTTAAAGGGTGTATCCAACAAGAAGATCTAACAATTGTAAATATCTATGCCCCTAACATGGGAGCAGCCAATTATATAAGGCTATTAATAACAAAAGCGAAGAAACACATTGACAACAATACAATAATAGTGGGGGACTTTAACACCCCCCTCACTGAAATGGACAGATCATCTAAGCAAAAGATCAACAAGGAAATAAAGGCTTTAACTGACACACTGGACCAAAGGGACTTCACAGACATATTCAGAACATTCCATCCCAAAGCAATGGAATACACGTTCTTCTCTAGTGCCCATGGAACAGTCTCCAGAATTGATCACATCCTAGGTCACAAATCAGGTCTCAACTGGTACCAAAATATTGGGATTATGCCCTGCCTATTTTCAGACCACAATGCTTTGAAACTAGAACTCAATCACAAGAGGAAAGTCGGAAAGAACTCAAATACATGGAGGCTAAAGAGCATCCTACTAAAGAATGAATAGGTCAACCAGGAAATTAAAGAAGAATTAAAAAAATTCATGGAAACCAATGAAAATGAAAACACAACTGTTCAAAATCTTTGGGATACAGCAAAGGCAGTCCTGAGAGGAAAGTATATAGCAATACAAGCCTTTCTCAAGAAACAAGAAAGGTCTCAAATACACTACCTAACCCTACTCCTAAAGGAGCTGGAGAAAGAACAGCAAATAAAGCCTAAACCCAGCAGGAGAAGAGAAATAATAAAGATCAGAGCAGAAATCAATGAAGTAGAAACCAAAAGAGCAGTAGAACAGATCAACGGAACTAGGAGCTGGTTCTTTGAAAGAATTAACAAGATTGATAAACCCCTGGCCAGACTCATCAAAAAGAAAAGAGAAATGACCCAAATCAACAAAATCATGAATGAAAGAGCAGAGATCACAACCAACACCAAAGAAATACAAACAATTATAAGAACATATTATGAGCAACACTATGCCAGCAAATTAGATAACCTGGAAGAAATTGGGTGCATTCCTAGAGATGTATCAACTACCAAAATTGAACCAGGAAGAAATAGAAAACCTGAACAGACCTATAACCCCTAAGGAAATAGAAGCAGTCATCAAAAATCTCCCAACCAACAAAAGCCCAGGGCCAGATGGCTTCCCAGGGGAATTCTATCAGACATTTAAAGAAGAATTAATACCTATTCTCCTGAAACTGTTCCAAAAAATAGAAATGGAAAGAAAATTTCCAAACTCATTTTATGAGGCCACCATTACCTTGATCCCCAAACCAGGCAAAGACCCCAACCAAAAGGAGAATTACAGACCAATATCCTTGATGAACATGGATGCAAAAATTCTCACCAAAATCCTAGCCAATAGGATCCAACAGTCCATTAAAAGGATTATTCGCCACGACCAAGTGGGGTTTATCCCTGGGCTTCAAGTTTGGTTCAACATCCTCAAATCAATCAACATGATACAATACATTAACAAAAGAAAGAACAAGAACCATATGATTCTCTCAATAGATGCAGAAAAAGCATTTGACAAAGTACAGCATCCCTTTTTGATCAAAACTCTTCAGAGTATAGGGATACAGGGTACCTACCTCAATATCATAAAAGCCATCTATGAAAAACCTACAGCAAATATCATTCTCAATGGGGAAAAGGTGAGAGCTTTTCCCCTAAGGTCAGGAACGTGGCAGGGATGTCCACTATCACCACTGCTATTCAACATATTATTAGAAGTGCTAGCCACAGCAATCAGACAACAAAAAGAAATCAAAGGCATCCAAATCGGCAAAGAGGAAGTCAAACTCTCACTCTTTGCAGATGATATGATACTGTATGTGGAAAACCCAAAAGACTCCACCCCAAAACTGCTAGAACTCATACAGGAATTCAGTCAAGTGGCACGATATAAAATCAATGCACAGAAATCAGTGGCATTCCTATACATCAACAACAAGACAGAAGAGAGACAAATCAAGGAGTTGATCCCATTGACAATTACACCCAAAACCATAAGATACCTAGGAATAAATCTAACCAAAGAGGCAAAGGATCTGTACTCAGAAAACTATAAAATACTCATGAAAGAAATTGAGGAAGACACAAAGACATGGAAAAACATTCCATGCTCATGGATTTGAAGAACCAACATTGTGAAGATGTCAATGCTACCTAGAGCAATCTACACATTCAATGCGATCCCCATCAAAATACCACCCATTTTTTTCAAAGAAATGGAACAAATAATCCTAAAATTTGTACGGAACCAGAAGAGACCCCGGATAGCCAGAGGAATATTGAAAAGAAAAGCAAAGCTGGCGGCATCACAATTCCGGACTTCCAGCTCTATTACAAAGCTGTCATCATCAAGACAGTATGGTACTGGCACAAAAACAGACACATAGATCAATGGAACAGAATAGAGAGCTCAGAAATGGACCCTCAACTCTATGGTCAACTCATCTTTGACAAAGCAGGAAAGAATGTCCAATGGAAAAAAGACAGTCTCTTCAACAAATGGTGTTGGGCAAATTGGACAGCCACATGCAGAAGAATGAAACTGGACCATTTCCTTACACCACACACAAAAATAGACTCCAAATGGTTGAAAGACCTAAACGTGAGAAAGGAGTCCATCAAAATCCTAAAGGAGACCACAGGTAGCAACCTCTTCGACCTCAGCTGCAGCAACTTCTTCCTAGAAAAATCGCCAAAGGCAAGGGAAGCAAGGGCAAAAATGAACTACTGGGATTTCATCAAGATAAAAAGCTTTTGCACAGCAAAGGAAACAGTCCACAAAACCAAAAGACAACCGACAGAATGGGAGAAAATATTTGCAAATGACATATCAGATAAAGGGCTAATATCCAAAATCTATAAAGAACTTAATCAAACTCAACACCCAAAGAACAAATAATCCAATCAAGAATTGGGCAGAAAACATGAAGAGACATTTTTCCAAAGAAGACATCCAAATGGCCAACAGACACATGAAAAAGTGCTCAACATCTCTCGGCATCAGGGAAATCCAAAACAAAACCTCAATGAGATACCACCTCACACCAGTCAGAATGGCTAAAATTAACAAGTCAGGAAGCAACAGATATTGGTGGGGGTGTGGAGAATGGGGAACCCTCCTACACTGTTGGTGGGAATGCAAGCTGGTGCAACCCCTCTGGAAAACAGTACAGAAGTTCCTCAAACAGTTGAAAATAGAGCTACCGTACGAACCAGCAATTGCACTACTGGGTATTATCCCCAAAGATACAAATGTAGGGATCCGAAGGGTACATGCACCCCGATGTTTATAGCAGCAATGTCCACAATAGCCAAACTGTGGAAAGAGCCAAGATGCCCATCGACAGATGAATGGATAAAGAAGAGGTGGTATATATACACAATGGGATATTATGCAGCCATCAAAAGGAATGAGATCTTGCCATTTGCAACAACATGGATGGAACTGAAGGGTGTTATGCTGAGTGAAATAAGTCAATCAGAGAAAGACATGTATTATATGACCTCACTGATATGAGGAATTCTTAATCTCAGGAAATAAACTGAGTGTTGCTGGAGTGGTGGGGGGTGGGAGGGATGGGGTGGCTGGGTGATGGACATTGGGGAGGGTATGTGCTATGGTGAGTGCTGTGAATTGTGCAAGACTACTGAATCACAGATCTGTACTTCTGAAACTAATAATGCAATATATGTTAAAAAAAAAAAGATAGCAGGAGGGGAAGAATGAAGGGGAATAAGTCGGAATGGGAGATGAACCATGAAAGACTATGGGCTCTGAAAAACAAACTGAGGGTTTTAGAGGGGAGGTGGGTGGGGGGATGGGTTAGCCTGGTGATGGGTATTAAAGAGGGCACGTTCTGCATGGAGTACTGGGTGTTATGCACAAACAATGAATCATGGAATGCTATGTCAAAAACTAATGATGTAATATATGGTGATTAACATAACAATAAAAATTAAAATGAAAAAAAGCTACAGTAAAAAAAAATCACAGAAAGTGAAACTAAAAGTAAAGGAAATTGAAATTATTAGGAAAAAATTATTCAGAACATTAATCTGGAGGATCCAACATTTCTAGCAATTTAAGACAGAAAAAACAAAGGAAACATTTTTTAAACAAAGTAATACAAAGTTTAGATTTTTTCAGAACAAAGAGATTTCTAGATTGAAAGCATGTATCAGATGCCCAAGAGAGTGAATGAAGATCTATGGCGAGTACACAGCAGGCGAGTACACGGCATTCTGTTATTAAGAACATAATAGGTGTGTTCTTAATTACAGAATGCCATACATAATAGGTGGGGCACCTGGGTGGCTCAGTCGTTGCGTCTGCCTTCGGCTCAGGTCATGATCCCACGGTCCAGGGATTGGTCCCCGTGTCAGGCTCCCTGCTCTGTGGGAGGCCTGCCTCTCCCTCTCCCACTCCCCCTGCTTGTGTTCCCTCTCTCACTGTATCTCTCTCTGTCAAATAAATAAAATCTTAAATAATAATAATAATAATATGTAACACCCAAGCGGAAGAAAAATCAAAATCAAAATTTACAAATATATAGTAATGAAAATCAGAATGACATTAACTTTTTCCCTAATAATACTGAAAAGTAGAAGCTATTAGAATAGTATCTTCAAGGAAATAACTTTCAACCTAGAATTTTATTTTTATCCAGAATATCAATCTAGTGTGAGGACAGAATGACAGAAAAGACTAAAAACAATTATTTCCTTATATTTCATTTCGAAAGAAACTGCTGGAGGGTGTCAGGCCAACACTCAGAGTTAGGGCTTTATTCTGGCTAACACCACTTCCTGCTTTGGAAAATTTTGATTTGATGATTTTCCTTTCTCTATCCAGCTATTTAATTTCTCATTCTGCACTGATACCTATCATAAAATGCTTTGACTTCATAGACAGATTGGATTCAGAGAGACTATGTCCCCAGGATTTTTCAGTAAAGTGCTCTGATAAACTATCTGGAAAAATCCTTCCCCCTAGGCAAGTGTCAAATAGATTCATATATATTGACAGTGGATATGCATCAAAAATTTTTAAAGATTTTATTTATTTTTTGAGAGACAGAGAGAGAGAGCATAAGCAGGCAGAGGGAGAGGAAGAAGCAAACTCCCCCCTGAGCAGGAAGCCTGTGGTAGGGCTTGATCCCAGGACCCTGGGATCATGACTTGAGCCGAAGGCAGATGCTTGACCGACTGAGCCACCCCGGCTTCCCATCATCAAAATTTTTTTAAAGTATATTCTAGTAGCCCCTAAGATAATCAAAGTACCCTTACCCTGATTCCATGATCACCAGAAAGACTTCAGATAAACATGTAGCTTTGTCTATGACATTGCAGAAACACTGCTACTGCAGTCTGCTTTATAGTATATATTTCTTTGTAAGTTAATATATTGGAATACTTGTTCATAAACATGTACATGAATAAAAAGAAACTCTCATGAGCCACAGATAATTTTTTACAACTATTATTTTATTTTTTCAACTTTTATATTTTCATTCTTCAAATGAATAGTTTAAATTCATTGGAGCTACATTTTTTTATCAACCACTCTTCATTAGCTCCGCAGAGTATATTAACACATAATATATTAATCTGAACAGGAATCCTTTTTTTAAGATTTTATTTATTTATTTGCGAGAGAGAGAAGGAGAGAGAGATAGCACATGACCAAGGTGAGTGGCAGGCAGAGGGAGAAGCAGACTCCCCACTGAGCAAGGAGCCTGATGTGGAACTCGATCGCAAGATTTTGGGATCATGACATGAGCTCAAGGCAGATGCTTAACAGACTGCATCGCCCAGGCATCCCCGAACAGGATTCTTTTAGACATCTAAATGAACCTGTAGAGCTTGTAGCTTATAGATCCAGTGTATATAAATCATTAAAATAATTTATATGCAGTGGACCTTTGTTGTACCTGCACAACAGGCCAAACACTATTCAGTGTTTTGTTTTTACTATCTAAGTTTGATCCTACCAGCAGCAACCCTTACTATGAATCTAACTTTCTGAGACTCACTTGAACAGTTTCTTTCCAAAGCCTGAGAAAGGGCCCTAACACTGTGTTATGTAATCACATATTTTGGTATATTTTGCAAAAGCAAAATAGTTTAACAGCCATCTGATAAGAGAATTTTTTCTTTCCAACAAAAAATATTATCTGTCAAAGTTAGCCTGAGTGTCTAGTGGTGATAGAGTGGCCTGAGCATCCTGGTGATCCAAATAAGAGGAAGTTGAGCTGAAGATACATCTGGTTTGCAGTGCCTTCTTTATATAGATAAATTATTGTTAACTAGCTATTCTAAAGTAGAATTGGCTTCCAGAAATACTCTTACTGCCCACTTTACCAACTCATGCAACATTGTGAGGGGAAGATCTTGGAGCAGACATTGGGCTATGGAGATGGTGGGGGAGGAACAAAGTTGGAAATGTACAAAGCCAGATGATATGGTCTATAAAAAGTTCTTCCAAATCTCATAGACCATATAAAAATTTGTTAGAGGTTTTCCCATATTTGATAATACCAGTAATTATGGATTTTTAAAAAAACTAAATCACTGATAATAAAAAAAATTGATAAACAGAGAAGAAAAACTAAATTGCTCTTCTGTTTTCTTTATATATAATATTACAAAATCCTGGTTATAGTAAGGAATAATAAAAAGTATATGAAACCAAACACTGAAGGAAAAATACTACAGAGGTAAGTGAGGCAGTTAATTTTTTTTAATTCTATTATTTTTCTAAAATGTTGATAAAATATCAGATTATAAAATTTATAATTTGATATTTCTTTCTCATTAGAAATACATTTATTTTTTACTTAATTCTTTATTTATAGTTTTATATTCCTTTTCTTAAAGGAAGACTCCAAAATGCTGTAAGCTTCAGGCCCAGAAGATCTGGACCCACCTCTGCTTATAAGATAAGTGTTGTTGTTACTCTTATTATAACCATTATGTCTACTTTAAGAATGAAAAAAAACTGAAGTCTTGAGCTATAATGTAATTTCCCTCTGTTCACAGAGCAAGTGAACTCGGACTCCATCCAAAGTAGTCTGAATACATAGTCTATTCTTAACCAATTACACACTAACACCTCTCATACTATTTGTGAGCCAATTGCAGTGGGTCACACCTAGAAGTGTTCTCCCTAACCCCTTGGTTTCTCTAATATTATGTGGTTCAATTCAGCCCAATTAAAAAGTTGAGTACCTATGATATATATCACACAGTATACTAAGTTTATAAAACTAGTGAACTAGGTGTATAAAAATAAACAAAATATCATTTATCCATGTTTTCTAGGAGTGAGCATCTTATCAGGCAAAGAGAACTATAAGGAGATAATATCTGTGTAATATAATGAGTATCTAACAGAGATATTCACAAACTGTATTTGGAGTACTTTGGAGGTTCATTTGACTCAGTCAGAGTGAGGGATTATGATGGGGTAGAGCTGGATTTAGTAAAAAAATCATACAATATATGACACTTCGGCTGAATTTAAAAAGGCAACTAGGTGGTGGCCAGGTGAAGAAGAAAGGATTTGGTCTTATAAGCATGTTTAGGGGCACAGAGGTGTGATACAGCACCTTGACTTAAACAGTATATGTAGTTTCACATTGCTGGAGCATAACACTTGGAGAAAATACCAGAGAAAGCCAACTCTTTGAAAGTTTTATATATTTTGTTAAGAAACTCAAATTCTATCTTATACTTAAAATAATTCTGGAGTTTTAAAAATGTTTAAAGCAAATGTTATTTGATTTGAATTGTGATTAGCCCCAGTATGGTGGCACAGGTGTTCAAGGTGAGTTTGAGATGGATGGAAGGTCAGTCTAATGAGGAGGCTGTGGCAACAACGTTAGTGATATTGAGGGTCTGAACTAAGACAAGGCAATGAGGATTGATCAAAGAGGGTAGATTTGACATTAGCCAAAACTGACGGTCGGTTGAGAAGTATTTAAGTTACCATGACTACTCCTGGTTGGTGTGGTGGTGTAATGAGTGATTGGGTGATTGATGCCAACATCTAGGGCCGAAAAATAGGAGGGAAATCAAAAATGAAAAAGAAAATATAAGTTTTGTTTTAGACTTGTTATATGTGAGTTGATTTTAAGATAATCTACTAGACGTGTTAAGCAATTAAAGATGACCTTTGGACATAGCTGTAAGTTTGAGATTCAATGTTACTCTGGTAGCAGTTTAAATTATAATTGTAGAGAATTCACCAAAGCAGCACATAAAACAAAAGAAGGCAATCTCTGAGAATACAGACTAATCATATAATAAAATATAAGGGAAACACAAAGGGTGAACCTTTAACAACATCATGGAAAGACTAATTCAAAAGCTGGGAGCAATGATTAGTGCAAAAGAGAAGGCAAGAAGTATCAGGAGGAAAGTGTATCCACTAAATCTCTATTTAGGCCATTGGTGACCACAGCTAGACTGTTAATGAAGTATGGTGGGGCACAAGATTCTCATGAGTTGTGATGAATGAATGAATTAAAAGTATAACTCTTAGTCTAAGAAGTTTTTTGAAGAGGGTGGCTCGGTGGCTCAGATGGTTAAGCATCTGCCTTTGGCTCAGATCATGATCTCAGGGTCCTGGGATGGAGTCCCACATCAGGCTCCTTGCTTGGTGGGGAGTCTGCTTCTCCATCTCCCTCTACCTCTCCCCCTACCACTCCCCCTGCTCATGCTCTCTCTCTCTGTCTCAAATGAATAAATAAAATCTTTAAAAAAAAAAAGTTTTTTGAAGAGAGAATTGGAAAATGTAGGGTAGTAAATATGTATATAAAGTTCAAATATTACCCGACAAGAACACAATATTTGCTTGCCAGACTCCACTCTAGCCCCATCTGCTGTATAATCATCACATATACTTTGTATTAACTAGTTATATATGTAAGAAATATAGATAAATAGATAGATTTGTCTTTAGTTTATTAATTAATTTAGATGTCATCCACAAAAATCAAACATTTTCAATATCAATTTATTTCGAGCATACATAGAGACATTTTTTTCATTTTCACTGATTTAACAAATATGTCTTATATGCTTATTATATATCAGGCAGTAGAGTATAAGTTCTTCAAACAATTATTTGAGCAATTATTCTTTGTTATCTGCTATGCACACAATAGAAGGCCAAACTCAATCCAAAAAATGTGAAGCCTTTGATCTGAAAAAAATGGATAAAGACAAAGCCTGAGATAATAAATCCATGGTGGATTTTAAAACATTAACTTAAAAAAGATATCTTAATCTTTGTATGTGTGTTTCTTCTCCTGGAAAAGTTTTTTTTCCCCACCAATACTATAGATATATCAACTCAAATAATATTTTTTTCCTCTGATTTCCCCTGAGAATTTTCTGAAGTAGAACTTTTTTTTTTTTTTCATTTCAGTTTTGGTCTTGTTCCCAGATGCTAACTTCTAAAAGTCAAACAAATCAATACAAAGCTTTACTTGAATAGTCTAACTTGAAGTCATCAGGAGGGAAATAACTAAGATAAGAGGTACCTGCTTGCCCCATGTAGAACAAATATTTTTCCACTTAGACTTCTGTCTTTTTAGTGTTTCATACATTGTGTATAGAATCTGCTTAAAAATTCTTTCAAAGACTGAAGCTACTGATTGCTTTATTTACAGTTTTACTGAGTTTTTCCCATTAGACATTAAAAATGACTGCTCCTATTTTTCCTCACCCTCATCTCTTCATTCCTCACCCCAAGAGTTTTGACCTTGAGTTCAATTTTCAAGACACTCTTGCTAGTGATTCATAGTACATCAAAAAAGAAAATAGGTTAAAAATTTTAATAGCTATCTCTGTCACAATTGAACTTCATACCATTCTATCAAGAGTTAAATGAAAAAATAAGATTCTGATGTTCATAGTAGGAAGGATAATAGTTTTACCTTCTAGTGGTCTCCTACAGAACATGCTTAAATGAATGCATTTGTAATATGGAGTGAAACTTCATCTATGTTCTGCATAACTGCATCTTGGCTTTAGAAGATTGCACTATGGGACATGAGAAGGAATTTTGAAATGAGCAGCCTGTTTCCTACAGATAACTTTATGTGTACTCCTTATCATCATGAAAAGAAGTTAAAATAATAGCTACCCTATAAACAAAATGCAAAATTTTAAATCCACTCTTGATTCTAATGGCTTTCAGTTACAGTTCAGGATTGTAACATTGCACTGTGTAAATCTGTGCTGCATTAAGCTCAGACAAAATTCTCAAAATGTTTTAAGGACGATTTCTAACTTGTACTATGTTTCTGAACGTTTTCATGATTCTGACATCTGCATATTTATGCTTAAATAATCAGTGTCAGTATAGATATAGCTCTATAGAGCTGCCAAAATAATCAAGGTCAAAATATCAGATTTGAGAAGCTACACAATTTATTTTCCCATCCAAGAGCTTTCCTGACTAAAATAGTTATGTAGCTTTTTCTTAAAGCAATGTGGGATGTGTGTGTGTGTGTGTGTGTGTGTTTGTGTGAGGCAAGGGATAATCATAGGTGAAGAACCCAGAACTTATAGTCAGTTATCAGATCTCTATACCCTAACCAGTCCTGTTCAGGCATTCACCTGTTTCTATTCTTATTTGTATGCTCTTAGGCAGCTGTACCCTGAGAAAACTTCATTTCCTAAAAGACAGAGTTATTGGGCCAGAGTATCTGGATATGGCAGTCCCCTTGACCCCTGGTGCCATGATTTTCCCTTTAGATTCCTTTATGCCTGTTACTATTGCTGAAAACTTGCTTAAAAGTCTGACTTTGAGGTCCTGGCTTCCTGACTGAGATCTGTCCCCATTACGATCATATTCTGCCCTTGGTTTTCAGGTGGGAAAATGACAAGTTAGAACTGCTTTTTTCTTACTCCCTTAATGTTTGTTCTGCCATTGGCCTTCTGTACCTTAACCTCAAAAATTTAGAAGTCTTGGATCTTAATAGCTATAGGCTTTGTAACCAGTTATTTTCCTTGAATGTAAAGCCTAATGCAGACTTCTGTTTGGTAGTAGCAATTCCGAACAAATTCAGAGACTTCCTCCATAGCATTCCTAGCAATGGGCACATTCTATTTCAGCACATCAGATGCTTAAGAGTTCATTATATTTTAAGGCAACTCATTCCTTCTTGAATAGTGCCTCCTTAACACAGCAAATATAATGGTTAGGTTATCCAAATATGCCAGTTGTTTTGTTAAATACACACTGTATGTATATTCATCCATTATCAATTTTTATATGCATCCTAACACACACATTGGAATGTGCATGATCCATCTATGCTTGGGACTCTTATATGCAGATGGTCTGGGAAACTTAATGGATACCAGTTTTTAGGGGAGGAAAAAGTACTCTATGGGAAAAAGATGAGTACAAGTTGCAAAGAAGTCAAGAGAAGTAGGCATAGTTGTGATGTGGTTTTGGAATCTAGGTGAGTTTCAGTGGGGTGGAATCCGGAACCGAGACCAAGAAAGAATTCTTGAGACATCTTTGGTGCAAAATGGTGGTTTGTTTAAAGCAGGGGAACCGGACCCGAGGGCAGAAAGAGCACTGAAGGGTAGCTGAGGATATACTATGGGGTCGGGGGAGGTAAAGAGGGAGGTTTGGAAAGAACTTTCATATGTTAAAGAAGTCTCACAGGACACCGCAGGCCTTGCCATTGTCAAGTTAAGGTTGTTTACCCCTCTAGTAAGACATTAACAGTAAAAGAGTTGGGAGCTTCCTGGAGGAAGATTACACTCTGCTTGCTTCAAGTATCTGGCTGCAGGTTATAAGGGCATTTAATTGTATCTATATTCCCTTCTGGAAACTAGACCATTGATAGAAATGCTTTGTTCTTGTCGATTGCTAAGACATTTGTAAACGGAAGGAGACTCAGGTCTTGCAGGATTGTGGTCTCTATAGGTTAACTATTTGTTTTTCCTTTCCTTAGCTTTAGGGCAGCCAGGAGTGCATGAGGAATGTCACATATATCCCTTGGGTGGGGAGTTGTGGGGTGTCAGTTTCTGCTTTGTCCTCAGCTTGCTTTCTGTTCCCTCATCAGTTGCAGGACTTGAAGGTCAGAGTGCATAGTGCTAGGTACAGCATGGGACTGTAAATGAACTGCCCAGACATAGCTCCGTGGTACTGCCCATTCGCCCTGGGAAAGAGAGAGCTGTATGATAAAACTGAAAGATCTGTGTCACCAGAGTTCCACACAACTATAATGAGGACTCATCTCCCAAAGAACAAGTTTTAAAAAGTGATATTATGTCCTGAACTGGCCAAAGTGATTCTATACATTGAAGTCAAGAATAATTCAAAACCACCACATGGGCAGCTCAAGTTTTATATCTGCCACAAAACTTACTTGTTTTCTAAAAATTAAAATGGCAGGCCTGCACAAGAAGATGTTTCAATGCCATCTATCAAGGCATGTCCTAGCTTCTGATGGGTAACTAAGAAAAGTAGACTAGCCCGGTGGTCTGATATGGGTAGCACTGATGCAGAGCTGTGAGCAGAAGAAATTGACAAGACAGGGGTAACCAGAACAGGCAGTAGAACAAACTGCAGGTGTGAATTCTTGCCCACCATACCTTCAACAACCTTTGGAATCCAAGAGAAGCAGATAAAAGAGGAAGGGCTGAGGTCCTAGCTCAGGGAAATGATTATTACTTATCCAGCAGAATCATGTACCAATTGTATGCATACATATGTACACACACACACACCCACGCACACACACACTTTTGTCATACCACTTCACTCTACTGCTCAAAATCTTGCAACAACTCCCAATTTCATTTAGACTGAAAGCCAAGATTCTTCTGATATCCTACATAAGTTGACCCTACTTCTTTGCCTTCTTCTATCTGCTCTTCCCTCACTGATTCTGCTCCGACCCTACCCCAAGTCTTTCCTCAAATGCTCCCTCCTTATTTGAAGCCTATCTTAACTCCCTTCTTTAAAATTGCAGCTGCTCTACCAGCAACTGTCTCAAATTCCCATTATCTTGTTTTATGGGTTTTTGTTTTATTTTGTTTTTACTGTTGTAGTTACCACCTTCTAAGATACTCTATTGTTGGTTCTCTGCCTTTTCCTAGATTGTTAGCTCCTTGAGGGCAGAGATCTTGGTTCACTGACATCTCTGAGGGAACTGAACAGTGTCTGGCCAGACTTAAGTGTTCAGAAAAGCATTTGTTGTATACATGAATAAACTAGAGCTAATGGTGAATGATTTTCCCTTTGTGGTGGCCTTCTGGGATGTCATAAATTTTCTTAAAGCCCTTAAGTGATGGGAGGAACTGGAAACACCAGGAAAGCAGCTTCAGCCATGGTAGTGGCAGCCCTTAAAAATAAGAGTCCAGAAATTTTAGGGTAAGTGAGAAGTTGGCTCCAGGCAGCCGCTGATCTGGAAAGCAAAAGTGCTTCAGGAAGAGAAAAGGAAGTCAAAGGAACTTGAGGGATGGGGTGGGGGATGTGGAGCTTTGTTCAATTCACATGCAAAAAATTGACTTGATTATTATGTTTACTGTTTGTCTCACCCCATTAGAATAAAAGCTCTAAAAAGACCAGGATTTTTGTCGATTTTGTTCACTAATATAGTTCAGTACAAGAACTTTGTATTTCCAAATTGGTGCTTAATACATGTTTGCTAAATTAAGACAAAACTGAATCACCAATAGAAATTATATTCCCGAATATTTTTTTGCTCTCATGTGTTAATATCATAACCAAAAGAACTTATCTCATCAAGTTACAGCCATATGCTAAAAAGAGGAAGAGTTTATCTCTCATTTTGATATTAGTGGCTTTGTTAGAGAGAAGAGAAGAGAAAAATGAGCAAAATTAGAAGATGCGTAATTACTGGAGCTACCCAAGGTAGAATAATTTAGCAAAAATGCTGAGTACAAGAACAAGGACTGTCATCTTAGTTTTTTTTTTTTAATTACTTTAACTGTTACATATGAAGAAAGAGAAAAGAAAGAAAGGGAATCTGTCCAAGGCCATTAGAAGGGAAATAAGTAATTAATGGAGCCAAAAGGACACCATTAAGACTCTATGTGCTACAGCCCACGATTCCCCACAGCACATGAAAAACCTGTTTGTCCATCTCTAAAAACTCAGAATAGCAAGGTTTCTGGACTTAAAATGTTAAGCACTTAAAAAAAAAAAAGTCTGACTACACACAATATAGGTAACTCTTTAAGTTATTATTATTTTAGGGAAAGTGAAACATGTGTAAAGACTAGCCAAGAAGGGAAACCTTCCCAAGGTTAAGTGCCACCTGAGCAAGACTAAGGAGAGATGCTGAGTTAAAAGACTACACTTTCTGGCTCTCACAGTTGTAGGATCATGTCAGCTTAAGGTTGAAATTCTCACGGTTTGTAGATTGATATGATGGAGGATGAAATGAAAGAAAATGTTGCAGGCTTGGTGTTACACGATAAGAAAATAATTACAACAGTCATAATCTTTATGTCTTTCGTGTATTTATCTCTATATTGGCTATATGACTGACAGCCTGGCGTCTTCTAAAGGTTCAATATACCATAGAGACATTAAGACAGGAATAAAAAGATATACAAGGGTCAATGGATTGATAGTGATTAGCTGGAATGTATTGAGATAGTTTACTTAGAGTAAGTTGCATGCTGAACAAGACTTTTGGACATCATTCTTACTTATATTTTGCAAAATAAAAGTAAAGTCTCACTCTCTATACAACACACACACACACACACACACACACACACACACACACGAACACACTCATTCCACTTTTAAAGTTAATATTATCCCAACAGGATTCTCCAGATTAAATTACAACATATTTAATTGGGGTACCCCTCAGTGTAGAGAAGCAGAAGAGCCTGAGGAATTTGAATCTCTCATCCCTGAATGTAATGTAGGAGGTGAATATCTGGAAGCACACAGAATAGCATTCCACGTAATTCTGAGAACAGTCCTGGAGGGCATAGTGCTAAAGAAATAATTTAAGTGATTGTTATTAAAGAATTACTGATTAACACAAATACCTCTGTGCCTTGTAAGCCAACTGCCTCCTCTGTATTGGTAGAGTGGAATAAATCAGACCTTATTTAGATATATGTGAAGTATCACATTTTGGGAAAATGTGTTAAAACAGTGCTCTGTTCATGTTGCCCTAAATTGCTATCAAGAGAGCCAGGACTTTCAGAGCTGGATTTGAGGGTTTGGTATTATAAGACCCAGATGGCTAAAGGGTCAAAGAGAAGACAGTATATATTTATCATGAGGCACTTTATCTGCTTGAAAATAGGAGCCCTTGATAATTCACAACAGTGTTTAAAAGGACAGTTTTAGAAATAAATTATCTGGAGGTGCTTGTTCTTGAGATACCATAATAGGTTTTGATTAAACTTTCAAAAAGCATTAACAAGAAGGCTCTAAAATGCTGGTCTGTCTAGATGACTGTAGCAGAGATTGGTTAGGTTTTTATCAATCTCTTTTTATTTTCCTTCCTGGAAAGGTTATTACACAACTAGACTACATTCTTCTGCCTCCCTTGCAGGAAGGTATGGCTATGTGGCTGAGTTTTAATTCACAGAATGAGAATGGACATAGTATTTTCCACATCCGACCCTGGTGGGAGCACACCTACCATGTGATTCTCTGTACTCCCCTTCTCACCCCATGAGATGCTGAAGATCCAACAAAAAACATTGACATCAAGGACATGGCAGAGGCATAGCTGGGAGGAGCTGGGATGCTGAAATCATTGCATGTAAGATCACCCACCACAATTAAATGTTATGTGAGCTAAAAAGTAGGCAGCTAATAGGTTAGGTCTCTGATTTTTGTAAGAATTATGTGTTTAAAAAGGCAAAAGAAACTAGAAGGATGTCTATAACAATTCTGATGGACAATTGTCACCGACAAGTTTGGGAAACCTATATGGGGTGCTATTCAAAGAGTACAGTGACCTTCTCCATCATATGATTGTATGGTGCCAAGTGGGGCAAGGTGAGGCAGTGTTGGTCCAATTGTGACTCTAGAAAAATCTATAATATCTCAAGTTAGAAAGCCCAAGTTTTCCAAGTAGAGAAGCTGATCATTATCTCTAAGGAAATTATAATTTTGTTCCTGAGTTTAGCATAAACTATACTGATGTAGTGAATATTTAACTGGTTTTTACTATTCAGCATTTAAGTACCTTTTTATGATTATATATCATAATATCTCCCTTTGAGATTAAATTACAACATATTTAATCTTTACAAAAGGGCAAAATAAGTGGACCTTTTCTCTCCCATTCTCTGTAGTTGCATTTTGCAAAGGGCCACTGCATCCTTCTTCGTACATGCTCTGAACTGGCCTATGTCAGTATTAGTGAAATAAGTTCTAACTTACATTTCTCAGCAATTTATGAAAATCTCCATGCTACTCATGTCCTATCAACTGGCTACTTGACATTTTGTTTTTGCAGTATGTTTTACGGAAAGTAGAAATGCAAATATATGTGCTAAATGAATCATTATTTATCAGAAGCCAGAAATAGAAAAATTTAGAATAAGTGACATTCAAATATTTTCCTGTCCTATAAACTGTTTTTTTCATAATGTAAAATGGATTAACTATCTCTGAATTCTGAATGAATTAACAAGAATGCACAAGAAGTGTTTCCTCCATGCCCTAAGACATGAGAAATCATATATATTCATTTATAAAATAACACATTCAGAGCAGAGGGAAAAAAAATGTATGTTTCTATTTGCTCCATTAACATGATTTATTTCTTCACTATGGAATTCTTTACAAGGACATATTTATTATTTTTTTAATCAGAAAAAAAAGCAAGTCAAGCTTATCTTCTCTAGAATTACAGGCATAGAGTGTTATATTAGGTTAGAGTGAAATGACAATTTAAGAGTCCATGTTGAATTCTCTGAATCAAAATTCAAATGCAGGTCAACACTTAAAATCCATGCCACTTTACTATCATGCAGGAATTTTCAACCTGATTTAGAAATTTTATCCTACAAAGCTAAAAGATGTTGCATTGGAGAATCTCCAAATAAACCTGTAGTTAACGTTCCCAGAAATACAGATGCTTTATTTAGTGTGGTCTAACACAAACAAACAAACAAATCCACCTTTTTTTTAATCAATCCATAAAATTGTAATATATTCCTGGAACATGTATTTTATGAAAATAGTCAATATCAAAGAGAGTGCTAGGCAGTGTGCAAAGGTACATGCCGTTACCATAATACTTGAGACATTTTAGAGCGCATATCTTCATGTAAGGGTAACTACACCAACAGTATTTCAGTGGTACACTGATGTTAAAGACTCACTCAACTGCATTCAAATTAATGCTTACTGAAGCTTCACTTTGGAGGGGTGGTTAGTAAGAAGTCTTAGACATCAAAGCTTGGATAGCAGCCAGAGAGGCCCAACTATAGTTCCCCTCCCACCTTCACCTCTTGTCCAAATTAATTCCCTGAATGGCCTCTTTTCAAGCTCTCATTTGTTTCTCTTTTTTTTCACTTGATATTAGAAGAATCTTTACCACAACGGTTTTCAATAATTAAAAAGCTTATCTTTCTGAAGCATATGAAGGCACCTCTTCTCTTGCTTAAATATGAATCTCATGATTAAACCTGTCAATAGTCTGAGCTAAAGTTCATATATTCACATGCCTTTATTTTTCATACTTTGCTGGTTAAATTCTAGGAGCAGAATTGAGAACCTTTATAAAAATAAAAATAATTTCTGAATTTAAAATGATTAATCACTAAGGAGAAAAGGCTATCCCCTAAAATAATATAGCATGATAATTTAAATTCAAACAGTATATTGGAGATATTTTTCATTCATTCGGCATCCTCGGATCCTGTACACTAAAATGCTATACCTAGTTCATGCCGACAGCTTGCTATGAAAGAATTAAAGTAATCAAAATATATTAGGTTTCGTCCAGGAAAACAATGTATTGTTTAGAGCATGTCCTTCAGCGTTACCTGATTCTCTTTTTGGTTTTGGTTTTGGTTTTCATTATCTTTGAGCTATTTTACAACTATGTAAGTTGTAAAATGAGACAAAACAAAATCTCATGGTTTACAGAGAATTATTGCCCATAGAAATTCAGTTTGTCTAGTGAAATGCAAGTGATGATTGCTCTGTGGACATGAATCACTTTTGCTGTTTTGCATTTATTTGTAAATTCACTTCAACATCTTTACCTGAATATAGAAGTGTGGTACTTTAAATTCTGTTTTGTAGTATCTTACTGGATCCTTCATGAACTGAGTTAAGTAAAATCTTTGACGCATGGGCTATTTTTTGCTATTTGTGTGTCACAGATTCTTTTTGAATATCTTTCATCCTTTTATGAATCTGAATTGCAAGTCGCAATGATTTACCATAGAATGTGTTCTATAGAATATATCCCTGAAGGACATGGTCCTTCAGTACATGGCCATCACTGAAAGACAGTGTGGGTCTTGTATATTTACTAGATCCAACATTTCTGTGGAGCATATATTCTGTAAGGGAAAGAGTTATCTTGAAAGAGTTTTATTTATTTTTTTAAAGATTTTATTTATTCATTTAACAGAGAGAGAGAGAGCACAAACAGGGGGAGCGGCAGGCAGAGGGAAAGGGAGAAGCAGGGAGTCCCATGTGGGACTCAATCCCAGGACCCTGAGATCATGACCTGAGCTGAGGGTAGACGCTTAACCAACTGAGCCACCCAGGCACATGAAAGAGTTTTATTTTAACTCAATAGCAGAATATCCAAAAATCGCCAACACAGTCTTCATAGCATTTAATTAGAACTTTGTGTTCTTTTCTACAACTATGTATTAAAGTATTCTCTCCTTTCAGTACAATGAATTCTTTGAAAATGTTTATTTCCTGAGGCAGAAAACCTAAAGAGAGTTATTGAACCTACAGAGAGCATTGTTGACCATCTTACACTTCTAGGTAGAGATGCATTTTTCCAGAATTGTATTGGGTTAATACTAAGTTGTGTGTTTTTTGGAAAAAAAAAAATCAATAGCTTCACATTCCTATAGAAGTTATTAAGTGTATGTGAAAAGTGTCTACAAGTCTACTTCAGAAATAGAGATTTCTATATCATTGCTTGATGAAGATTTTTATAAATTGCTGAAGTTGTAGTGCTGTTAATTATTAAATTTAAAAGTAGCAAATGTAGGGGGCTTTATGTTTTGTCATTCAGTGAATCTCATTTATACTTATCAAAAATTCATTCAACAAATTAAATGCATGATCTTTATATTTGTTGACGAAAGATGTTTTTAACAATATAGAGAGTGCTTTCCTATAGCTTTTGTATTCTAAGTACACCTGCACTCCATAGGGTGCAAAAATCAGCCTTTTTCTAGACAGTTTGCAAAACCTTTTTTCTCCCTAAGTAACTATACATTAATAAAGTTGTCACATGTAACCCACCAAGTATTCAATGTTTCATAAATATTTATGTAATCTAAATTAATACATACTATACACTCTTAGGCATCATAAAATGTTTTTTTATGAAACCAATATAAGATTAAGGAAAAAGTCCTGAGGTATTAGTTTATTGAGCACCTAAAGTGTGTCTGTACCTGGGTTAGAAGTGAATGATACAAAATAAAATAATCATGACTTTCACCTGAAAGAATCTGAAGTCTATACATTCTAGTGGGGAGAATTAAAAGTGCACAAACAGTATAATACAATAAGATACAGGTTTGTGTAAATGTACATGTGCGTGTGTTGGGAGCATGTGTGCGTGTGTGCATGTGCATCAGAGAGAGAGAGAGAGAGAGAGAGAGAAAGTGCTTAAAATGTTGATACAGCCCAAGAGGGTGACCTCATCTTGTCCTAGAAGTTTGGAGGAAGTTTCCCAAAAGGAGAGAGTCTCAAATGGAGACTTTGAATTTGTTTGGGAGGCATGAAAGGATGGATGCTACAATCATTATGAATACCACAAGCATTTCCCCCCCTGGAAGTGGGAGGTAAAATATCACACAGGTACACAAATATGGGAATGTGATGGCCAACAAGGCAACTGGACCTGGAGACAGAGGACAGATCATGAAAAAATCATAAAGGCATAGGGATTTTATCTTACAGTTAATGGGGTAGCATGGACTGTTTCTTTTCTAAACACTGCAACTTAGGGAAATCTCTTCAAAATATGTCCTCCATCCTGAGATCTGACCAGTTCCCACCACTGGAATCCTTTTCAAACCACTCTCTCTCACCTGGATGACCACAATGGTTCACTTACTGGTCTTCCTGCCTCTACTTTTGTGCCCTTAAAAGTCAGTTCTCCACACACAACCACCAATGTCCTTGGCAGACTTGTTTTAGAATAGGTCATTCTTCTTCTCAAAAACCCCCAATGGCTTCTCTTCTCTTGACATACAGTCAGCTAGAATTTCACGACAGGACTTACCAACCTTCCTAAATTATCAGGCCTCAAGTTGCCTTCCCCAAACTTATTTATTCCTGCTTTTCCCCATACTCACTCTGATCCAACCGCAGTGACCCTATGCCATTCTCCTGACATCTAAAGGCAGCTTCCACCCAAAGCTTTGATCCTGGCTGTTCCCTGCCTGGAATGTTCTTGGGCTAGACATCTTCCTGGTTCATTCAGACTCCTTATTTTTGTTTTTGTTTGTTTGTTTGTTTTAAATCAGTATTGATTTGAGGAGTTTCATAGCAGTTCCGTGTGATGATTTCAAAGAACAAGATAAAATATATCATTCAGCAGTCTTTTTTTTTTTAAATATGGACAAAAGGAAATAAAAGCCACTTTTAGGAAATGAAAAAAACAAAACAAAACAAAACAAGGTGTAGGATATCCAACATGTATGTATCCCATCTCCAAATTGAAAATCATATTGCCAGTTGTCCAAAGTGGCTCAGATTTAAAGTTTGTGCTATGAAATTGTGCAAATATGTTCTGTGAAGGATTGGAGAAAACCAGTGCACTACTATAGTATTTAGCTTCCTAAATTAGCTCTACCTACAGATAGGCAACACATTTGAGGTTAGCCTCACTTAGCTATAAACCCCACCAAGAGTTTTTAGTTTTTAAGTTTTACAGTTTGGTTTAAAAACAAAACACAAATTTCAGACTCTCCTCAGAGTCCTTCTCTGACTACCTTTTTTAGAACAACAGTCACTTGGGTGCTTTTGATCCCCTTAAATTTTTGTATGTTTATTCTATTTTTCAATACCTAAAATATTTGATATATATAGTATATCTATAATGTCTACAATTTAACAATATATTATATATCTTCCCCTGTAGAAAGTACTGTGAGGTCTGATATGTTAATTTTATTGCTCAAATCCAAACACATAGAAAAATGATTGGTGCATAGTAGGTGCTCAATAAATACTTTGCTGAATGAATAAGATAGATTTGATTCATGATTCTATTATGTGAATGTTTGTTTATTTGAATATTGATATATATATATACCCCAATGGGGTGCCTGGGTGGCTCAGATGGTTGAGCGTCTGCCTTCGGCTCGGGTCATGATCCCAGGGTCCTGGGATCGAGCCCCGCATCGGGCTCCCTGCTCGGCGGGGAGCCTGCTTCTCCCTCTGCTTCTCTCTCTCTCTCTCTCTCTGTCTCTCATGAATAAATAAATAAAATCTTTAAAAAAATAAATAAATAAATAAATAAATAATCACAATCCAAACATCATTTCCTTCTTCTTTTTTTTCTTAAGATTTATTTATTTGAGAGAGAGCTAGAGAGAGAAAGTGGGGGGGGGGGCTGGGAGCAGAGGGAGAGAGTCTCAAACAGACTCCATGCTGAGTGTAGAGCCCAAAACAGGGCTCAGTCTCACAACCCTGAGATTACAACCTGAGCCGAAATCAAGAGTCTGATGCTCAACTGACTCCCAGTCAGTGCCACCCAGGTGCCCCAGATATCATTTCCTTTTATTAAAACATATCTTACTTCATATTATGTTTTTAATATTATGCTTTTAATAACACAAAGGGATTTTGTTAGTTATAAGCAATATTCATAAGGAAAGTAATCAATATTTTCCTGGTTGATATTGCTTTTACTGACCTGTTACAGGGATGGACTTTCATGTTTTGAATATTAACACTCTCTGAGTAATAGACAAGCAGAGATGTATCAGAAATGGTTAAAATTTCTTCATAAACCATTAGAAATGGATGAAATTTCCTTTGTAAATCTATTCATCAAATTTTTTGCTTTTAGAAGGCTTAGGGTGTGATATTAGCATAGAACATTTTGTTAAAACACAGTAAACAGGGCACCTGGGTGGCTCAGATGGCTAAGCATCTGCCTTCAGCTCAGGGCATGATTGCAAGGTCCTGGGATCAAGTCCCACATCAGGCTCCCTGCTCTGTGGAGAGCCTGCTTCTCCCTCTGCCTCTCTCTCTCTCTGTCTCTCATGCCCTAAATAAATTTTAAAAATCTTAAAAAAAAAACCACAGTAAGTAGTTTTGTTTTCTCCATTATAAAGTAACAATTAATAATAATGGGACCAGTCTTTGAAGTAGTTCACTGAGTGATATTTACTCAGAGCACATCTCAATGATACTAAATGATATATTTTGGAAAACTTGAATGTCTGAACTTCAAAGATGAATAATAATTTTACTTTCTTCTCCCTGGTGTTGTGGCTTGTTTTATATCATTACTGTTATTTTCCCCCATATTCTGATCAATTACCCTCTCAGGTGAATTGTGCACCAGGTTTACCTTTGGTTTGACTGTACACTGTCAAAGGTTTTGTTTATGTTTAACATAATGTGTAGTTGTTTCTACAGATACCTGCTTGTTACAGTTTTTATTGTCTATTTATTAATAAAATGTTGTAATCAACTACAACTTTCAAATATCAGTACTTTTTTCATCCTTTTTCTTGTTAATACATTAATGGCTGACCTGAAGTGGATTTAGATGAAATTCAATAAGATACATCAAGCTCTTAACCTTAATATGTAATTAATGTTTACAACAGATAATTCCCAAAATGGAAATCATCACCTGCATTTGTAATCAGAGTATTTCCAGCAAAGTTTTGAAATTATAAAACATAAGTTCTATAAAAATGTTTCTATTTTGGTTTTATATATGAAAAATTTAATGATAATAATTAAGACTCGTGGAGCATTTTCTGTGTTACACTGTGCTCGGTACTTCACTTAATTCCCATTTTGCAGATAATAAAATCAAGATGGAGTTAAGTAGCTAGACTAAGACCGAATAATTGTTAGTAGGACAATCTTGATATGAACCCTCTTATGAACGTTGGCAGTATGATTTCAAAACCTGAGGTCTTAACCACAAACTCTCCAGTCCGTGGCCTATAGATGGTGTCATGAACCAACCAGGAGCTGACATTTTATGGGTATTTAAGGAAGAAAAACAGGAGAGTCACAGTAGCTTCTGAAAATATGTACTTTTCCCTGATGATCACCAGTGCCCTTTAAAGATATCCAATGGCTATTGGAAATAGTGTATGTCAAATAACAGGCACAGGCTATTCAAGATTGATTAATTTCAGAGTTAACTTAAGGAAGCAAGACCAAGACTGATGTAATGACTTACACTACCATTATCTGTTAAATGGAAAATTTTATATGGTCTCTCCATGCCACTGTTAGTTTCTTCTATCTATTTTAAACAGAGCAGTAAAAGTGCTCTTTAAGGGGTGCGCCTGGGTGGCTCAGTCAGTTAAGCGACCAAGTCTCGGTTTCCGTTCAGGTCATGATCCCGGGGTCCTGGGGTCAAGCCCCACTTTGGGCTCCCTGCTCAGCGGGCAGTCTGCTTCTCCCTCTCCCTTTGCCCCTCCCCCTGCTCATGCTACCTCTCCCAAATTAAAAAAAAAAAAGTAAGATCTTCAACAATTATTCCTTCGATGTCTTCTTACTGCACTTAGGTTAAATATGCATTTCTTAACCTAGAACACAAATGCCTACCCACACTTATTCCTGCTGCTGGCTTCCTTCCTGCACTTTGGCACTCTGGTCTTTTTTCAATATACCAATATTTGAGACTGATACTCTTTCTTCCTGGTCCACTTCTTACTTTTTGCTAATTTCTACTCAACATGCAAATTTAACTTTAAATGTGGAGCTTAATCTGAGTAGATTTCATGAACTATCTTTTCTCAGAAAGATTAAATCTCATAGTCTCCCACAGTACCTTTTCTCTTACAGAGAACTTATCAGGATTTGTAAGTATGTGTTTATTTGTATGTTTCTTGTTTAATTTATATCTCCCTTTCAAACATATAAACTCATGCAGGCGTAGTCTTAGAGTGTCTTCACTGTAAGCTCATAGAACTCACCATACTGCATACATCGACAAGTACAAATCCTTAGTACGTTTTAAATAATATATATTCAATATTTGAATGGTGGGAGTTTAATATTTTAAGCACTCCAAACCTTTAGTGTCATCTTTTGTTTATATTAAATGTCTTTCTAACCTCGGTCTGCATGCACTGGTAAATAGAATCATTGAATACACCATAACTTCTCTTGTATGATTCATAATCTGTACTGAAATATGGTACTAAAATTAGTTTTTAAGCAATTAACAAAGAGGATATTTTAACCATTCCAGTGTTGGCTAGAAATACTGTCCCAACATCATCAGTATCATCTGGGAGTTTGTTAGAAACAACAAGCTTGGAATCCACACAAAACCTACTGAATCGGTCTCTAGGAGTGGTGACTAGATTCTGTATTTTAACTGAGCTCTTTGGATGGATCCTATGAACACTAATGTTTGAGAAGTACCGCTCTAAACAAATTTATGTTTTTATGAGCCTACTTATTCATGTGCATTTATTAATTAAGCCATGCCTATAATGTCAAGTCATGGCCCATAAGCTTCAGTATGTACTATAGAAGATAACTTTTCAATGAATTAAAGAACAGGAGCATTTTATTATCTGGCCTCTATCCATACCAAAATGAATGAGGGAACCAGTAAAACGTAGGAGAAACATAATTATTTTGCTTAATTTCCTCATGTTGCCAGTTGATAGCACCTTTATCATTTCTACATGAGCTCCACCATGTGGCTGAGCTTTGATTTTTTTTCCTTCTTGTAGTTATAACAGATGATTAAATCATGAATAGAAAAATTAATGCTTTTTCAGAGTTCTGTTGCTGAGAGCGATTCATAATCATGCTTCTTTTGTTGTTTTTAGTTGTTCCTGTTAATTTTTTGCCATTATGATTTTTAAAATTGAAAACAAGATGGATAATTGATGCTAGAAATGTAGCACTAATGGTTCTTTAGTGTCATGACCTTACACTCCCAATTGGGTTCTAGAAAAGTCAGATTACAATTCCTGTAATCACTGTGTTTTGAGATGGAAGGTTTCCCAAATGAATGTCTTTTTTTAATGAGATAAATGACTTCTTTCTGCCTACCCACCTAACTTACATCAGGGAAAAAACAAATAAAAAGAGTGTGTAAGAGTTTTGTATTCTTTTGTGAAATGGTCAGTTAGATGTAGCGATAGGAGAGAGAAGAGAGGCTCTAAAAAGCCCACATCAGATTATTATACTCATAGACTTAGAAACGGGAGGCATGGCACATCATGCAGGACCACATAAAGAAACAACTAGGGTGGGCAGGAAGGGGGAGAGCTAGGGCAACAGCCTTTACTGGGCTTCCACAGAAAAGGTAAGGCAGAACAGGGTGAACATATTAAGACTGGCTAGTTTGAATAACTGTGGAAGGCGTTAGGTTATGGGGGTGGTCCCTACTTGTCTGGCACCTGGTCCTGGGATGGATAAGTTAGAGAAATATGGTTTCCTGGGGTGAAAGTACTTTGTATATCAAAGGCATGCTCTTGGCTGGGTACTTTTTCATCTCCAAGAATTAGCTAGCTTAGAGAGGGGCAGTCCTTCCTCAGAAAGGATTTGTCAAATGTCAAAACATTGTAATATACAGAAAATTTAAAATACTTATAATACATTGCATGTATGTGTGTATACCAACACCGATGTTTTTGTGTGACATTCAATTACAGAAATAATATAAAAGGACTCCAGCATATGCCAAGAAAGAAATGACCACAACCAATCATACAATTGATTTTTGATATTAAAATAGTATGAAAGTGGGGGCACCTGGGTGGCTCAGTCAGTTAAGTATCTGCCTTCAGCTCAGGTCATGATCCCAGAGTCCTGGGATCGAGCCCCGCATCGGGTTCCCTGCTCACAGGGATTCTGCTTTTCCCTCTGTCTCTCTGGCCCCCGCTTCCCCCCAAACTCATGTTCTCTCTCTCTCAAATAAATAAAATATTTTTTAAAATAGTATGGAAGCATATATGATGGAATTTATTCCAAAAATTATTTTTCAAAGGAAGAGGAACAAATCTAAACATATGAAGCACCAGTTATATAAACATAAGACAGTTATATAAATATAAGACAGTTTCTGCCATCAGTTTGTTCTAAATTCATTTAAAAATTTCAAAATTTACCATAAATCACGATACAAATGTGTGTTAGAGTGAGGATTTTGAACTTCTCCAGTCCACAAAACTTTTAATAGATTTATAGATCTCATTAACCACTTAACCAAAACACTCACACCTCAATTGCTCCTTCATGTGAAAATATCACCATAATTAGAGAAATGGTGCTTCATTGATGACACACCGAGAAGTATTGTCAGCAAATATCTATAGTGAAACTTTAGTTAATGAAAGAAATAGAAACCATAAATTTGAAAAGACCACAGAATCATTCTCCATTGGCAAGGTATTTTCTGTATCTATATTTAAATATCATTTTATTATCTATTGCAAAAATAAATTATGAAACAAGCTAAATTCTATAATTCTATCTTAAACATATATATTTCCATTTTATCACAAAATGAAAGCTTTTGTGATGTTCTTCAGGTTTACATAACACCTTTAACACAGCTTTGCTTACCATTGTATGTTAGAAAAATGATTTTAAAATCAAATAGGTAATTCATCAGTCTTGCACAATTCACAGTGTTCACCATAGCACATGCCCTCCCCAATGTCTATCACCCAGCCACCCCATCCCTGTACCTCTGAAACAAATAATACATTATATGTTTAAAAAAAAAAAAAGAAGAAGATAGCAGGAAGGGAAAAATGAAGGGGGGAAATTGGAGGGGGAGACAAACCATGAGAGACGATGGACTCTGAGAAACAAACTGAGGGTTCTAGAGGGGAGGGGTGTGGGGGGATGGGTTAGCCTGGTGATGGGTATTAAAGACGGCACGTTCTGCGTGGAGCACTGGGTGTTATACGCAAACAATGAATCATGGAACACTACATCAAAAACTAATGATGTAATGTATGGTGATTAACATAAGATGATAAAATAAAATTTTAAAAAGTTAAATAGGTAGATTTCATTTCTCTTGCCTTTGAAGGCTGATGGCTGCATGGATAACTAACAGTTTATAAATGAAGTAAAAAAAAACCCAAAGAATAATTTAAAATTTCTAAACGATAATCATGTAGGAAAAAAACTAAAATTATATATATATATATATATATATTGCTAACCTGAAAATAAAGAGCACAATGATAGGAAAAGGAGAGTTTATTTGGGATCAAAGACTGCAATTTGGGGGAGTGTATAGAAACCCAAATATTGTCCCACTTGTAGAGTGAAAGCGAGGGGTTTTTATGAGGCAGAGTGGCAATTACATGCATTAAGAAAAGGAAAAGGCTAAACTACTTCTTGTGATCAGGATGTTCATTCTCCAGCTGACTTCTCAAGCAATTGCTTGAAACAATTGCTGTTTTGCCTTGTCTGCAGGTCGTGGCCCAGTTCAAACAAAGACGGTTGAGGTAGTTTCTCTGCCATGGCCTCTTCAGCTCCATATTAAAATGGTTCTAAAAATATAAATAAAATAAAATAAAATGGTTCTAATCACGTCAATTTTTCACAGAATATGTAAATAATCTGTATATGTAAAATATAAATGTTATAATCCTCTCTTAATACCATCTGCCAAGAAAAAGAAGTAATCACAATATCTCCAGGAACCACAATATCTCCAAGTATCTCTTCTTTACATTTAAAGTAGAAATAAAGAAGAAACAAACAGCCAAATGTCAATTCAGATTAATAGTAATCTAGCATCTTCACTAATGTTAAATTCAGTGTATGTGGTGTCCAACTTATTTTCTGATAGTTTGTTTTTGTTTTTGAAGTGCATTATCTTATGCCATTTTAGTCTTTAAATTCTGCCTCATTTCTAATATTTTAATGTTTGCTTTTCCATGTTAGGTAAAGAAATGTGAGCTGAAAATAAGGACATGGAAGAAAGACTTCTTGAGCCTCACATTTCTTCCTGCTGTAACTCCTTAGGTTCCTTTGTTGTCCATTAATTATGAGACTCCTATCAGAGATTCATATTCTTACCTTTTGTCTTCCTACAAACTCATAAGTAAAAACATGAAGTATTTATAAATCTCAATGTACCAAAAATAAGTAATATAGAAAAAGCAACTGTCAGCACACTGAAAAATTTCAAATCTTTATGTGAATCCATCTGCAAATTCTTTCAACTGCAACCATCATTAGACATTATATTAAATATATAAGCTATTAGATTGCCAGATTGGTCAATGTACTTAACATCAGTGACTTAAAATGCTCTCCAATAATATGCCCCTAGAATTCTTAAAAAGAATACTCTATAATCTAGTACATTTTATCAGATAAATATTATAAGAATAACATTTCTAAAATGCACTCCTTATAAAAGTAAAAATGTTCCTCTTAAAGACTATTTTTTAGCAAGAGGTCTTCAAATGTAAGTTAATTTCTAAGTCACATCGTACATATATGACATATAACAGTTTAAACATTTAAATACTACACATGTCTACTTTTTAGAAGTGTGCTGCAAAAATAAACCAAAAGGCATTTACCAGTCTCAACAAGAGCAAAAAGGGAATTAAAATATATACATAATTATTTTGTAACGACAACACATTATAGGTTTTAATTGTGGTTGTGAACTTATAGTTTATTTGATAAATAAGAAATTTCCTTACATCTTTTAGCATAGTTTAGCAAAAGAAAAACATGTAAAATAACTCAAAGAAGTTAACAAAATTTAAATGAGAATTTGAATGTGCCCAGAATAAAGTGGGACTTAAAGAGTAATAAATAAGAAATAGGGATGCCTGGGTTTCTCAGTGGGTTAAGCGTCTCCCTTTGGCTCAGGTCATGATCCCAGGGTCCTGGGATCGAGCCCCACATTGGGCTCCCTGCTCAGTGGGGAGTCTGCCTCTCCCTCTCCATTGGCCTCTCCCCCAGCTAATGCTCTCTCTCACTGTCTCTCGCTCTCAAATAAATAAAATCTTTTAAAAAATGAAATAAATATTTGTTGCAGCATTATAGAGCATATATTCACTGCTCTTTTGCAAGGATATTCATCAGTCAACTTATATATAAATTGATTATATTATTATTGTACTCAGAATAGTTTTAACCTATTGGCATTTAAATACTAATACAATTTAACATGCAGTATATAAAATAATTGATATCAAATTAATTATAGTAGTAACATACAAAAACCTTAATACAGATGTACTATTCCCATATGTATTGGAGAATAAATTATGGATTGGTTTGCCATATTGCAAAAATCTGCACTATTATCTAAATTAAGAAATCAGAACAAGTAAATTGCTACATTAACCTTTTAGAATTACAATTTAATTATTCTCCACACACCAGTTCACATTTATGCAAGTTTTTCTTCTGGATTAATAAGTCATTTCATTTAATTGCTCAAATGGTGTTCAAGTTCTGATTTTTACAAGCACGCTAATATCGGCTTATTTTGGGAAAATGAATATTTTAAAAATTCTTCTTTTCTAAAAAAGCTACAAGTCATTTGCCAAAAATCACTGACAGAGCTAAAGATAAATGCATTATGGTGTTTCACAATTTTTCCTGGGAATTAAATATATAATACAGACATGAGTTACCCCATGTATAAGAATTATGCTCTCTAGCCTTAAATTCCATACTATTTTAATCAAATATTTAGATAAAATTATTTATTCAGTCATCCCTTGTAATATTATGGTCCTATATCACCTACCAGGAATAAATAGCTTCTCTTTGAACTGTTCATGTTTTGTTACATTTTTCCACTTAGTTTTTTTTTTTTAATTTTATTATACTATGTTAATCACCATACATTACATCATTAGTTTTTGATGTAGTGTTCCATGATTCATTGTTTGTGTATAACACCCAGTGCTCCATTCAGTACGTGCCCTCTTTAATAACCATCACCAGGTTAACCCATCCCCCCACGCCCCTCCCCTCTAGAACTTTCAGTTTGTTTCTCAGAATCCATAGTCTCTCATGGTTTATCTCCCCCTCCGATGTACCCCCCATCATTTTTCCCTTCCTGCTATCTTCTTTTTTTTTTAACATATAATGTATTATTTGTTTCAGAGGTACAGATCTGTGATTCAACAGTCTTAACACAATCCACAGTGCTCACCATAGCCTATACCCTCCCCAATGTCTATCACCAAGCCACCCCATCCCTCCCACCCCACCCCCACTCCAGCAACCCTCATTTTGTTTCCTGAGATTAAGAATTATATCATATGTTTTCACTCATATGAGGAATTATTAATCCACTTAGGCTTTATAGTAATTATTAAAAAATGCATGGACATACCAGTCCTTTGCAACATGACTGCATTGCCAATAAAGCTTGACCCTCAAAAAGACTTACTGCTTGATTACTGGCTACAATTTATGTTTTCATTGTTCATGAATCACACACACACACACACACACACACAGATATGAAATTAAGAGAAACAACCTTCTTTCAACTGTTACAGCTGCTTCCAATTCCTTCCATCTGTGGTACCCACCAAGATTGTAGTGGAAGGTATGTTTGGGGTAGAGTTAAACTTACCTGAGTTTGAATCCAATTCCTGTAACTATTAATCTGGGGATCTTAGGTAACTCATTATCTTCCTTGAGATTCCATTTCTTCATTATAAAATACAGATTGGGGTGCCTGGGTGGCTCAGTTGGTTGAGCATCCAACTCTTGATTTCAGCTCAGGTCATGATCTCAGTGTCCTGGGATGGAGCCCCACATGGGGCTTCCTGCTCTGTGGGGAGTCTGCTTGAGGATTCTTTCACTCTATCCCTCTGCCCCTTGCCCTGCTCATGTGCTCTCTCTCAAATAAATAAATAAATCTTAAAAAATAATTTTAAAAATATAAATAAAATTCAGATTAGAATAGTCCCCCTCATAAAATCATTATAAATTTGAGCTTGATTCACTTGAGAGTCTTTTGTCCTTTGAGGTATTGCCTATGGAATACCCAAGGCTTTCTTATGATTTCCATAAGTTTTGGGGACCCTTTATTACTTCTACCTCTAGGAATCTTACTGCATACAAGTTATTCTCTTCTTCTTGACAGATTTTAAAACAATTCTTTATTCTCACTTCCATATTATTTGACAAATATTTTTAGTTGATTTAAAAAAATTAAATAAATATAACCTTAGTATGGCATTTTGTAATTTAATTTTGAACACCATATAAAATGTGTATAAGTGACTTCATAAAAAGGTGGGAGGTTACAATCCCTCTTCTTAAAAATCTCTGAGCACTCAAATATCACATTAATTTACTCTATAAGCCTTATGTTTCTGTTATTGTTCATCAGCTTGTTTTTAATCCCCTTTCTTCTCTTTGTCTTTCATCCTACCAGATATTTTTATTTCCTAAACAGGCAGCTATTTATTTTTTGTGTGTTTACCTATGCATGTATTTATCTTTGTATGAATTTATTCAATTCCTTCTAATGTATAACCTCAGTGCCAACATTCCTACCAGCAGGTATTTTCTGGACTAAACCAAGACACCTTGTTCATTAAAATAACTTTTGGTGCCAAATGTTACAGGACAGATTTTGCAATATTCCTACTGAATACATAAGACATAATTAAGATCATTATAGCAATATGTGGCATATAGTCATTATTCAAAGCAAGTTATCCCTCTTCTCATTTATAAATAAACGATAAAATCTATATAAATAATAGATGAAATAACGTATTTCCTAGGGATGAACTCATTCACAGATCACATTTTTTTTGGCCAGTAAATATTCAAGGGCTACAAACCATTTGTACTCAGGGAACTGAGATTGCACATAAACATAAGTCTATGAAGTTACTTCAAAAACAAGTATAGTAAGTTTATTCTCTAAAACCAATGAATATAAAAACACTAACTGATTTGAAAGATAGACCGAAGATGGCTTCCGATTTTCCCCATCTCCTAGTATTGTACCTTTGTATAATCCCCTCCTCTTGGTTATAAATGAGATCCATGACTTGCTTCTAACTATAGAATATAACAGAGGTGATTGCATTTTTTAAGATCATAACTTCTCTCTTAATAATGGATTCTGTTGACTCTCACTCTTGCTGGCATTAATGAAGTAAGCTGGGCTATGGAGAGTTCAAGTGACAATTCAATGTGGTTTGCAGCTAACAGCAAGCAAGGGACTGGGAATCTCAGAATGATAGACTTTGAGGGTCTGAATCTTGTCAACAGCCATATGAACTTGGAAATGGATCTTTTCTCAGACAAACCTCAGATGAGACCACAGCCAACACCTCCTTGATTGCAAATTTGTAAGAACTTGGTGGGGAAAACCCAGTTAAATCATGCCCAGATTCTTGACCTACTGAAACCAAGAAAATAAACATGTGCTGTTTTAATCTGCTAAATTAATGGTAATATTCTTATGTAGCAAAAATGAAATCCACAGTATTTCAGTAACAAAATAAATATTTTAAAAATATTTTAGTGTGAAATATGTCAAACATATATACAAAAGTCAAAACAATTATACAGTGAATGCCCATATAAATACTTCAGCAATGCTCTCATCAACACTCATGACTAACATAGATTATGGAGAATAACACTATACTATGAGAAGCCAAAAAAAAAAAAAAATAGATGGCAGAGCTAATTAAATGTATACTTGTAATTTTTAAATAACCCAGTATTTTCTAACACATTTTAAATTACTCAATTTTATCAATTTCCATGAATATTTTTCTCTCAAAAGGATAGGTTATTATTAGTAAATTATTGAAAAATTAACAAAAATTTTTCTAAGATTTACAAATGCTGTTTGACACATACTTTGATAAGAAGAAAATTAGAATCCATTCTTATCTTTGAACAAAATTAAAAATTCTACATTTTTTTCTGAAGAGAAAATTTTTGCCAGCATAGATTTCATTTTGTATTGAAAATACAGAAGCAAACTGGTGACATTTTGCAATTATCAAAGTTGTTTATGAATAATTAACATTGGGAATACTGAATAGATATCAGATATCTTACGGTCATGAACGATATAAGAATATAATGCAAACACAATCCTCATGTCATTCTGATCTCTTTTCCTCTAAGTTTGATTTCTTCAGAAATCATGATTTTAAGAGAAGATGGTAGCATAATAAATGGATGCATAGATTTTGCTCTTAATAATGCAAGTTTTAAGCCTAGCATATTGTTGTAATTTTAATCAAATTTCTTACTTTTAATATATTACTTATGTGTATCAATTACCTCAATTTTTATAAAATCCATTTTCTAGATATCTATATTCTTGCCTTGCAAAATTAGGTGCTGACTGGAAAATTTAACAAAACAGAGGAAATTCAAATATATGGCCATATGTGTGCTTTAATGACTAACAGATTCTGAAAATGTCTGTTTTCCATATGGTTAAAAATGTAAAGAAGTTGTATATATAATGGATTTAAGCAAGTGGAGTTCAAGTATAAGTAAAATTGCAAGCAAGAACTCTGAAAGGAAAATGGCATCTAATATTTGTTAAACAAACTAAAGTAAGCATGCTCAAAAGCCCTGAGTTAAATTCTGAAGAACCAAATTAAACTTTGCCCAAAGCTGCACCCTCTGTCAGAAGTTCTGAGATAAATAGCTAACAGGTAAGGGAACCAAAGAAGGACAGAGCTGAATTCAGATATCAGCAGTACTGCTAAGAACCGAGTAAGAGTATCATTAAGTGGTAATTCTAGCCTCCCTAGCCTCCCTAAGAGTTCATTTACCTGCAATATATCAGCTATAGAGACTTGAGCAGAGGCATATTTAGTGAGGACTGAGGATGATGTTGAAACTGAGGCGCCTGAGTGACTCAGTTGGCTAAGCATCTGCCTTCAGCTCAGGTCATGATACCAGGGTCCTGGGATGAAGGCCCTCATTGGACTCCCTGCTCAGGCGGGAGACTGCTTCTCCCTCTCCCTGCTACTTCCCCTGATTGTGCTCTCTCTTTCTCTCTCTCTCTGACAGATGAATAAATAAAAATATTAAAGAAAAAGAAACTAAGGCATTATTACACAATTAAGCATGACTGTAGACCATGGCCTCTATAGACTGGGTGGCCCTTCATTGGTATCAGGACTATGCGGATACCCTGAGTACTTCATTTGACTCACCACCAGAGGCAGAGAAAAAGAGTAAGAAGAGAGAGAATAAATTAGTCTTAAATCGGTTGGGTTTGAGTATTAAATTTGAATTAATTTTACCTAAAATAAATTTAATCCAAAAGTGACAGAAGAGTCATGCTTATCAGGTAGGGTTTTCTTTTCTTTTTTTCCTTAAGATTTATTTATTTATTTATTTATTTGAGAAAATGAGAGAGCATGAGTGCATAAGTGGGAGGGGGCAGAGGGAGAGGGAGAAAGAAGCAGACTCTTCACTGAGTGGGGGACATGAGCCTCCATCCCAAAAACCTGAGATCCTGACCTGAGCCAAAATCTAGAGTCAGCTGCTCAACTCACTGAGGCACCCTGGCACCCCCGTTTTTGTTTCTTTCTTTATCCTCATGAGAAGAAATGGCAGTTCCAAAGCTAAGATGAGATTTTATTAAATTTTTATCTTAAAATAAATTTTAATTTTACATTTACAAATTTTGACTATAAATTTTAACTTCATCATATTCACTAATAATGTGTATACTTATGTGTATGTGGGAGATAAATTTATTCAATAGTCCAAACTCTTCAAGGCATAAATATAGAAGAGTTTTATTTTTCTCCACCACTGTCTTTCAATCATGATTTGTTCAATCTTCCTCTCCCATACTATAGTATCATTTGTGGGAGCTCCCATTATCAAAACATTAGGAAAGAATCTTTAAAGAATTATTATGCACAACAGTCAAACACTGGAAATAACAAAATGCACCATAAGCGACTGACTAAGCCTTTTGTTGGTTTATCCAGTAATTGAATAGTGACTCTTGCCCAGGGCATGTGTGGAGACTTTGCAAGGCTCCTACGAGTTCCCCTCACCAGAGTTTCCTGATGTGAGCAAGGCTTTCGCAACAAACTGTACCCTCCCAACACTGGAGGAGTCACCTTTCTGATTGTTCTCTTCTCCTACAGACTAGAATTGGGGAGAAGGATGTTTGGTAGAGTAGAGCTAGTTCTACCTCTAAGAAAGCCCTTGGGCATGGTGCCTGGTTCCCATGTTTGGTAGTTCCATAACGCCTCCCCTTAGACACAGAGGCATTTAACGCATCATTCTCAGTTTTGAACCTGGCATTCCATAGGGACAATAACATTCCCCTGAAGATTATACACACAATCACACATACAATAAAGAGAAAGCCATGCAGTAGTTTTCAACCAGGTCTGATTTTGGCCCCCCCTCCCCCCGCCCAGAACATTTTGGCAATGTCTGGAGACATTTTTGATCTTCCCAACTGAAGTGGAAGGTGCTACTAGCATCTAGTAAATAGAGAAAAAAAATGTTGCTAAACATCCTACAATACGCGGAGCATCCTCCACCAAAGCAAAGAATTATCTGGTCCAAAATGTCACAAGTGCCAAGGTTGAGAAACTCTGAGTTGCAGGAAATCTCTAACTTCAGACTTTTTAGAGAAACCATAAATCCTAGAGAGGTTTAGAAAACCATACTCAGAAATATGGCACCTTGTAAGGGTGAGCTTATGTGAAATAAACATGCCATGCAATCAAGCTGCAGTTATTTACAGTGATTGTAGGCATTGTCTTCTCAACCTTCACACATCAAGTCATTTCAATAAGCCTGTACAGTTTTTGTGAGAAGTAATTACAACTAGAAATGATAGCAAAACCATATTCTCAAAGGACAGTGTTGTACGGTAACCTAATGATGCAGATAAAATATCATTTACTGCATTTTAAAAGAATTATGAAGAACACTGCCAATGACATTATGTTATGTCCTTTAACATATAACATAATATTTTAAATATGAAAGAAATATAGTATCTTTAAATGATGCAAATATAAAACTACTTAGTTTCAAAAGAATTTAAACCCAGGAAATGAGTGCACTTACTTATGCAAAATGTACAGATTCATTTCAAAAAGATATCTTTTATATTTTGACCAGCAATAAATAAGTTTTAGAAGAGGATATATACCCCTAATACACCAACTTCTGTCCACCCCCATAAAGCAAATGTTATTCAGTAATTTTCCCTTATTGAAAAGAATATACACAAAGGATTTTAATATTAACATATTAAGTAAATATCACTTAAATATACATCTATTCACTAATTTGACAAATATTTATTGAGTTCACAATTAAACAAGCACCATGCCAAGTGCTGAAGAAACAGCAGTGAGCAGGGAGGCATTGTCCTTGCCCATATGGATATAACTCTCTAGTGTCTACACTAAATTGTTTACATGTAGTTTTAATGAATACTGAGCCAAAATGAGCTACCATCAATAATTCCATCCACACCAAAACTACATTATGTATAGTGACTACTAATTTCACAAGATCACTGAGAAAAACAAAATTTCAAATATGCATGGGTTTTACATTCTAGAAATGATATTGTATTTTTTAGTTTATCATCTAAATTGAAAATAAAGATTTTCAGCAATTCATATATTTATATATATTTATGTTATATATAATATATAAATATAAATTTATGTATGTTTATATATATAAAAGGGTAATATTTTAATAAGTTTTATTAACAATCTTCCATGCTTAAAAATATATATCTTGAACGTGTACCTAGGAAGCAATATATTAGGTAAATTAAATAAAAGCAGAGAGATTTCCATCTTACAGTCAGTTGCTTTTGAGTCCAGATTTAAAATGAGTAAAAGTTTTTACCATCTATTTACTATTTGTTGGTCAATCTTAAGTGAATTGGTAGTTTCAGTCCCGCTCATTCCTCTCTAACTCAGGTCATGTTAAAAAAGAGTGACTGTCATTAAATTGGAACTAATTAAGACCCATGGAGGTCTAAGTATCTGATTAAAAGATGGTTGGGTCACATTGATAAATCAGCAGTGTAGCTTACATGTCACTTTTAAGGTTGGATATCACAAAAATGTCACAGAACTTCTGTTTGGTAATTTCAACCTCTTTTGAGAAAATTAAAAAAAAATTTTTTTGAAAAACAAAAATGCCTAACAAAGAGACATATAAGAAAGTTTTGCAAAACAGTTAATGAAGTGCATGAAGCAACTTAAATATGTGCTATTCATCCTAGCCCATGCGGTCACAGTGCATTTGCATATATAATTCACAATACAACTTGCTGAGGTTATAATGAGAAATCCAGAATCTCTTTCATCTTAGACTTTATAGATTGGTAGGAAGAATAAGATGATTAAGTACAGAAAGGTTATATACAAAACTAGAATACAGGCATAATTGGGAAGACATGGTGTTACATAGCATCTCCTTTATTCATTTACTCAATAAGCATTTAAAAATATATATCTTATAATGTCATCCTTAACCACTGGTTCGTTATATTATCATATTTCTCAGAAATATTTTCCAGAAATAATAAACTTACATATGTAGGTGATTCTAAGAATTAATTACAACTAGAAATGATAGTTATGCTATGTCTTAAAAATGACTGTTACATAATATGTATACCTAAAACTAATATTACCTTGTATGTTAACTAACTGGAGTTTAAATAAAAACTTTAAAAATGATTCTTACATATATATGTACATATATACACATACATATTTATATGCATGTGTGTGTACGTTTTGTGTGTGTGTGTGTGTGTGTGTGTGTGTGTGTGTGAAACAAATCAGTGAAATAACACCGTATCTATTTCTCTGAACACTGCTGCATGCTCTCAGTCAATGAGAGGTAGTGTGGAATATTTTGCTGGATAATGCTGGCCAAGAAATGTTTGGGATGGGAAGGCTGCTGGGAAGGCCCCAGCTGTCAGCCATCTAGGATGAGTCAGGCCACATCTAGACATGGCGATATAAACCCCCCCAGCCCTTGTCCCAACTGGGCATAATCTTAAATTTCCTCACTTCAAAATCTCTCTGTGGGGCCAGCTGAAGTTTCTGTCAAGATTCATGACAGACAACTTCTCCCTTTGCCCACTCCTGCTTCTTTCCCTTCCCTTTCCTGGTATTGATCCCAGAAATGTCCCCTAATTAAACACCAATAGACTAATCTCTGTCTCAGAGTCAGCTTTCTGTGGAAACTGCAACAGTTCTAGTGACCATACGGCCAATAATCTTCACTTCTTAGTGCTCTGCTGTGCTCTTCTGCATTGCATGAATTCACCATGGTTTGATGATGGCCTCTTTTAAGGCATTTATTTACATATTTCTTAGAGAATTGTTTAGATCCATAACAGATGATAAAAGTTGTTCAACAGGTATTACACACAGACCCACAGGAAGAAAAAAAAAAGTATCACAGTGGATGTGAAAATTAAGTTTGTAGGGTCTGGAATCTTTCAATAAAATCATTGAATAAGCAGTAGTAAAGATAAACAGGGATTTGTGGGAATCCTCTGACATTATGAAGAACATTATGAACATCAAGCAACTTGAGAGGAGTGACCAATACTTATACAAAGGAGAGCTGGAAGAAACTCCAACTGGAATGATATCAGGCTCCAGGCATTTTGAAGAGAATAGAAGAGGGAGTTCAATGGGCCAGACCAGAAGAGGATGGCAACAGACTACGACTATTAACCCCAAATTGCACTGATTCAGTTCCCACTTCCGTATTTCTAAGATAGGATGACCTATCTTAAAGAGCATTTGTCTTTGTCAAACAACTACTAAAAACAAAAACAAAAACAAAAAACAAAAAACCTTAAAATTTTGGACACATTGACCAATATAACAAAGTATTTGCCTTCACAAAATCCCATTAGTTCAAGCCCATTTCAAGACTAACACTTAAGTATTAACTTCTCTTAGAAAATTATTTCATCTTAAATATGCATGTTCATTGTTTTGTATAGTTTCCATGTGGTAAAAATAAATATATTAAAACCCTTGGTATAACACAATCCGCTCAATATATGAAGCTCTCTTCACTAATGATGGAATTAAGTGATGCCAAATTACTGAAAATGTGTTCTTCCAAAAGCACCATCTGGATTCTTGATAGAGTATTGGCAGCAGGAAACTTAGTTCTTAAATTTAACAGTACTCTTGGGCCTCTAATCTGGTTAGTCCATCAAAAGCTATGTTAACTAACAAAAAGATTCACTATGCTTTGGTTATGTAGCATTCTTTTGTCTTTTATTTTTAGAAAACAATGTTAGCTATTAAGTGCAAGAGATGAAATTTTCAATCATTCACCGTATTCTGTTTAGTACCATTGGTCCCTAATATTTTGATATAGAAATTCTAATATATATAATACAATTAATTCATTCAAACTTTATTCATTTAGCAAAACTCCTAAACCTGTAAGATTTGAGATCACTTCATTTTTTGTTCAGCATTATAGGACCCCCCAGCACCTAGAACAGTGCCTGACACGTATTAAGCACACTATAAATACTTTGAACTTACGAACAAAACCACAATGAATGAGTGAATGAATTCATCTTTCTCTCTACTATATTGACCTCTGCTACTTGTGCATTACAAGCATTTTCTTTTCAACTAATTAATTTAATAAGTGAACATGAGAAAAAATTAACTGTGACAAAGCAAACCTTGCTCACCAAGTATGAAGAAATGTCTTTAGGCAAGAGTTGAGCTGAAAGAGTCTCACTGATTATATCATACATGTGCAAAAGTTTCATCTCAAATTGCTTAGAAGGGTTCTAATTTCAGTTTAACCATATTTAGAAAAACCCTAACCATACATAATAATGTCTTAGCAAATTTTATTTACACAACGACTGTTTTTTTCCACAGGAAAAAAGAAACAGAAAAAAACGACCTAAAGCAAATATAGTTTGAGTTTTCTCTAAAACAGAGTGAGTTTTATATTGAGCAACTCTTAAGTAGAAATTTCTTAACTAACTATTGTATACTATGAGTTAATAAATCAAGGTCCAGAAAGTTATCTGAGCAAGGTAAGAGAGAAGGTTCTCCAGATTTGGCACATATTATGTCTCCTGACTGCAAGGTCAAGACAGAAATAGCATTAAAAAGAAAAGAAAAGAAAAGAAAAGAAAAGAAAAGAAAAGAAAAGAAAAGAAAAGAAAAGAAAAGAAAAGAAATAGTATTGAGAGGGACAATTCACTATTGCTACAGGTTCTTAAAGAAATAGTTTAAGAACCAGAGTTTAGAAGCCGGTCCTCAAGATTAAAAGTTCCAACACAATGATTCCAGAGCTTGTTTGTTCTCTAAGAAATCTATTTAAAATAATTAATTTCAAAAGATGTATACATAATTTATAATGCTAACTACTTATATTTCACTCACTGCCAATTATGTCCATTAAACTAAATTTACATTTACACTGTATTATTGTAAAAAGAAAGTCAAATTATTAATAAAACATTTAGGCAATATTGGCACTGTTTTCCCAAGACAGGTAAAAGAGTAGTTAGTTTTCCCTTGACTCTTACAGTATACCTCTCTAGTGGGCTATTATTTTGGTCCCTTGCCCTTTGGCAAGGTGAGGCTGAAAATAGCTTTGAATTCTAGCTCTTTGATGGTTTATCTTAAAGATCTTGGCAGGTTATCCCACCCCTCTTTTCTTAGATATGTTAAGACAATTAATTAAGATTAAATCCTTGCTAGAAACTATTCTTACATTGTCTTAAATGCCCAAGATTCTAAAGAACTGATTGATTTCATTCTGGAGTGCTAAACTCAGTTTAAAATTCTGAGATATTTTATATGTAAATTTCTTGGGGGTACTTTTGATGTAATCATGGCCCACACAGGGGCTTCCATTTAAAACCAAAGACTTTCTTCAGATATACTAACCTCATCTAGCAAAAACAGTTTATATTTTAGTTCCCTTATTAGTCCACAACAATTTATATTTATACGTCTTACATAAGACATGTAAAAAAAGAAATTGTTCTTGTTCTAGCATGGCTACCTGTTATTTGTAGACTAATTTCAATATCTCTGTTAGATTCTTAGTTTCTTAAAGGCTTCCTTTGTTTCCTTATATTATGCACTGTAGCACTAAGCAGAATCTCCTACTACCTAATAGTGTCAACAAAATGCAGAATGGAATTAACTACTTCGTCAAAATCATCTGTTGCTTTGACACGTATGTGAAGATGATCTATGATCTTTTTTGAATTGCATTTTTCCAAATCCAAACAAGACAAAAAATGTAGTCATTTGGAAATATCTTATGATTCTACATGGGCAACACATAGTTTTTGAACAATTTAAATCACTTCCACAAATTCTGTCAACCAATGTCTAGGAAAATAATGCATGGCAATGCCCTGTAGACTGCATTTGATTCTTTTTGCCTGGAAAGAAATGTTTCATAGTATATGGGTTTTTAATCATTCAATAATCTGTCGATTTATTTATTATGTAAAGTTAATTCTTATATTTAAATAAATCCATGAACATAGATTCTGAATGAAAGAGCAAGAGAAAATTAAAACAAAACTTTGTAAGTGGGCTTTGTAAGTGTCAGGACTTTTTTCTGATCCTAGATACCCAAGTGCAGAGAAACCAATTTTCTACTTTCTTGCAGAGGAAGAGTAAATTGAAATTTACTACTTGCTGAAAAGAACAAGCAGCAGGTCAATGAGACCTCTCTATAACAGGCAACCAAATAAAAGTCAGTAGGTGCAATTAAAAGCATTGAAATTTCAAGGGAACTGTGTGTATCTTTAAATAAACAAATCAATAAATGGTACTTATTTTGTGAGTTTGAATTGGTTCTAACTGAGCTAAAATGATCTAAGATACCAGATTGTTTATATATTTTAAACCATTTTTTCTCTAGGTCAAATAGCTACAAACGATATAAAATCTTTGTGATATTTTTATAACGAAATCTCAGTATATAGTGCATGAACTAGTGAACTTCCAAAAATATTTAATTTCATGTCTACTTTACAGTTTGGCTTATACTGGAAGCCCCACAAACAGATTATGAATATTATAAAAACAAGGCACCAACCAAATAAGCTATACCATCTAGAGATCATAAATGACTTATAATCTCAAAGTACAGATATTGTGTAATCTTTTGATATCCAGTTCAGTGGTATTCTAGACTAGAACTTTGAAAGCACAGCCTTAATTAAGCTGATGGTGTTTCTGGCCTTTACCAGTTTGGGGTTTAACGTATAATTCTATTTGTATTTAATCATATGTTTTGTTAGATATTCTTGGTAAAAGAGATATTTTTCTGTTCAAATACCATTTCAAACATGACAAAGAATCTGTGTAATAAAAGAAGTATTCATATATAAAGCAGTCTTTTAGAAAACTTCCATTTTGAAATTAAAGAATAAGATGTCTACTTGGGGCCATTAAAAGTATAAATGAGGAAGAGTTAACCTCTTGTAATTTTAGCTAACAGTCCCTTCTTAACTTCATATTGATTTTCTACAGAGTAAAAGAAAATGGAAGTTTGAAGGAAAAGCCTGTTAAATGGATTCCAGTAATACTGAAATTGAAACAATTTCAATTCTATTAGTGTGAAATCCTTTGTAAGGAAATTTGGATTCAACGCTAGAAAGGTTTAGATTGTTAACAATATCAGTAAAATAGACCTATAAATATAAATTCAGGTGAAGAAGAAAATTTCTGTGATTAAAACATGTAGAAAAGTTCAAATATAGTATGCTGGCAAATCTGGAGTAAAAAGTCTATGTAATAGATGGGTACCCTTTATGTGTCCCTTTTTAATCTTCCTAATAATTTTCAATCACATAGGAAAGAATCATATAATAAACACTCACATACTTATAATCTATTCTAGATTGATCAATTACAATTTGTTATACTTATCTGTTTTTCCCAAAAATATTTATAAATATATTACAGATATAATAACATTTCACCTCTAAATATTTCAGTGGGTAGCTCCAAAAAAGATATATTTTTATTGTTATGTTAATCACCATACATTACATCGTTAGTTTTTGATGTAGTGTTCCATGAATCATTGTTTGTGCATAACACCCAGTGCTCCACGCAGAACATGCCCTCTTTAATACCCATCACCAGGCTAACCCATCCCCCCACCCCCCTCCCCTCTAGAACCCTCAGTTTGTTTCTCGGAGTCCATCGTCTCTCATGGTTTGTTTTCCCCTCTGATTTTCCCCCCCTCCGACTTCCCCCCCTTCATTCTTCCCCTCCTACTATCTTCTTCTTCTTCTTTTTTTTTTTAACATATAATATAATATTTGTTTCAGAGGTACAGGTCTGTGATTCAACAGTCTTGCACAATTCACAGCGCTCACCATAGCACATACCCTCCCCAATGTCTATCACCCAGCCACCCCATCCCTCCCACCCCCCACCACTCCAAAAAAGATATCATCCAACATAGCCACAATATAATATTCACAACCAACAGTTAAAAATAGTTCCTTAGTATCACAATTACTCGATCTATATTCAAATTTACCCAAGTCTTTTACCAAGTGTCTTTTACAGCTGGTTTGCTTTAGTTAGAATCCAGTCAAGGCCACCAGTTCAATTTATTGTGATTTTTCTCTTGTCTTTTAAAATGTGTAACAGTTGCTTCCTTTCCTCCACCTGCTGCTTTCAGTGCAGAGATCAGACAAGTTGTCCTTTGGATTACACTGTTTTCTAGATCTGTTAGACTGTTTACTCATGTTGTTATTCTCTGTAGTTCTGTATACAGAATATAGACCTATCAGATAAATCAGACTCAGGTGAAACATTTATGGAAACTTGCTGTATAGGAGGTGGTGGAAGCCAGAAGAGTGATAACTTATGGGAGGAGGGATTGGTGAGTTGGTGACTTATGGGGAGATTTGTGTGGTGCGGGTAATATTCAAGTTTGTTCTAGATGGTGGTTAAACAGGACTTTTCACATGTGAACATTAATCAAGCTATGAACTTTTAATTTGAAAATGTGTGTTTTACTTTTTTTTTGAAGGAAAAATGAATATCACACACTCGTCCATTCCATAACATAATATTCACGATGGACATATGCTTAATCATCCCAATACCATTGCTAGAATTATCACATTGAAGTTGTGACAGCCTTAACTCTCCTTTGTAAAGTTACATATTTTTTCCCCCTTAGGAACAGCTAGTAACTTGTGGAGTGATGCTTTGGTGCCATAAAAATATCCAGTTTACCATTAGTCTTCCATCTAACAATTTTACTAACCGTTGATCTTCCTTACCTAAATCTATTAATTCAATGCCTTTATTAAGGTTAACAAAGTGGTGCTTTTCCTCCTATGGTTTTCAAAGTTCATATACAAATACAAAAGCAACTATAAGCCACTACTTGTATGTATCAATCAATCTTAGAAAGACACATCTTACATGTACATACATGTACACATACAAGAACATATGTTTTAATTTCCCTCCTTATGAACACCCATTATATTATACTTTTACATTTTACATTTTTTATTCAATAATGCCTTATGAAAACTTCTCCAAGTCTATTGGTATGTACAGCTCCAATCCATCATTTTTTATTGATATAATCATTTATTCAACTATTCTTTATTTTTCCCATACAATCATTTATTCAACTTCTTTATTTTTCCCACTTTATGTGTCTATCAACAATCTTGAAATTTATATACTTGTGCATATATGCTTAGTCCTTGAACAATACGTATATTTTAAAGATATTTTTGATGTTTTCATCTTATTTTCAATTTAAAAAGGCCATATGGAACCATCCACATTTCCTCTATCAGAGTTTAAGGAAACATTTTTATCTTTACTCAACTGTTACAAAGTAATATTTTATTTTTTACTTTGCCTGAACAATAGTTTCAGAACTTTCCATTTACTTGCAGAATATTTCAATATATTTGTTTGTGATTAACCTGGACATATTCCTTGTTTTTCTTTTCTTTGATTTATTTATACTTTTTTACTCAACTGACAGGGAATCTCCACAAACCCATTGTATAACAGGAGAAACTTCCCATGTCTGATTCCATATTGCTTCTATTTCCCTTGCTGCTATGACCTGTGGGTTAGAAACTTCTGCTTAGCCTTGCTTGTAGGCACGTTAGGGATTTTGCATATAGCTAAGATTTGCAAAAACTGCTCTTTACCTGAAACTTAGCTCACCCAAGGAGATAGGGAAGTAACCAGAGCAGTCGTTATCCCAATTCCTTCAAAACTGAAGAATGATCATAACCCAAGAGGGATTGAAACTGTGCCTCACAGGGTTAATGAGGTTGGCAGAAAATTTAATGCTTGTTTTTCAGAGAACAGTTTCCCTCTAATCAGCTATTGTGTCTTTTCAGACCCCACTAACAAATCCACTAGCTGTCTCTGCAGAAGCCTGGACTCTAGGTCAACTGACATGGTTCTCGCCTATGATCAAGCAAGGCCTTGCATTGCTTATCTAAGATAATGAACCCAAGACCCCATCTAATTTATACCAGCTCTTGGAACAGGCCCATAGTTCCTTCTCCTTGTCCTAAGTTAAGGTCCTGATATCAGGGGCTGAATTTTGCTTCATTCTGGTGTTAAATTTCCACCCCAAAGTGAACATGGGATATATGTTGCATATATGTTTGCTCAATGAACATGCTCCATCTTTCCTCACGAATACTCAGAAGTGTCCCCACCCTTTTCATCAATTTGCTTATTTACTTTACATCACCCTTCATCTATAACTCTTATCTATGTTTTGTTGTTTATTTTTTAATAATAAAACTCCTCAAAAGAGTTGTCTATGCTTGCCTTTCCCAGATTCTGCCCACCTACCCTCTCACCCATAATAGTCAACTGAATATATTTTTCAAGATCACCAGTAACCTCTCTTTTGTTAAATCCAGTGATGATTCTCAGCCCTCATCTGACTTGACCTAAGAGCAGCATTTAACAGTCGATTCTCTGAACCTCCTTGATCACTTTTCTTTATATGAGATAAACCTTTTCCTAGATTTTCCTGTTGCTCACTCATTCCTTTTAAGGCTTTGTTGGTGCCGCCCTCAACTGTCTGAGTATATTAGAGGGCCCAGGTGCAGTTCCCAGACCCCACTCCTTTATAACTATCCTTATTCCTTGGTAAACTCACAAGTTCATTGGCTATAAAATCATCTATAAATTCCACGATCCCCGTATATTTATTTCCCCCCAAAGTCTATTCAAATACACCAGTCAGAGTGGCCATTTTAAATATAAGCCATATCATGGTATCTTTCTGTCAAAGTTCTTAAATGACGTCCTGTAGTCTCAACTAGAGTCAATAGATTTAATGATACTCTATATTATCCTACCTGATCTGGTTTCCCTCTTGCCTCTCTGGCCACATCAACTAGTATGTGCCTCTTGGTCTTCCCTCAAATACTTCAATATTCAATTCTCACCTCCTCTAAGCCTCCACAAAAAGTTACCCTCTCAGTAAAGCCTTATCCAAATACCTTTTGCAAAAAAAGAAGAAAAAAACAAACAACCCACCACACAATACCATGACAATCGCTATTCATTATGTTTTCCACCAGAATATTTTTCATTTTCTCTGTATGTGTGTGTGTGTATTTTGTGTGTGCATACATTTCTCTACTCTTTCCACCAGGCTACACATCCCATGAAAGTGAGGGCTTTGTGTATTTACAGTTGTATCCTTAAAGCCTAGATGAATGTCTGACACACAGTGGGTGCATTAAAAACATTTATCAAATGAATACATGAATGCAAGGAAGATTGGCTCAAACTGTACAAAATTTTTGGTTTTGGGAGAAAACAATTGGACTTTACTTAGTAACCAACTGGGAGTTCTCATAGATTTTTTAAAAAATATTGACATATTATGCTTTAGAATATGCTTTAAAAAGATTAACCTGGAGTGCCCTCCAGGATGACATGACAGGCAGTGAGGCCAAAGAAATAAGAGGCAGAAGAAAATTTTGCAATAGTTTATTGACTAGGAAGAATTAAACAGGTGGGTTATTCAAATATTAATATATATAGGCAGAAAGACACTTCAGATATGACTTAAAAATCTTTACTGAGATTTTTGATAACTGTACTAATACATATGTTTTAATGGATTTTTCAAAATTGTGTTTTACTTTTGAGATCAACATTCAGAGCAAACTCTTCCTGAAAATTTTGTGATTAATATCTCCCTGAATCCCATATGGTTCAGAAGTTTCAAAGCATTTGATAAAAGTATCTATGGATTAGTTTTCTTAACACATCTGCCAATGTAGCGCAAAACCTCTGATTTCCACCAGCCTATGCCCTGCTCAAACGAGCTCTTGTTGACCCTTTCTCTTCCCCTCACCTTCACGACCTCCATTTTAATTGGGTTTTCAGCCCTGACAACAGACATCTGGTTCTCAGCCTGCCCATTAATCTGAGGGCTGAACTCCTTAAACTGATAAAGTCTAAAGCTCATCAAAGGGCAACATTTAGATGAACCAACAGAAAAGCTTTTATTAAATAAAGGCTAGAGGGATCATATTTAAAAATAATAGAGCTGTCTGTTTTCTTGATAATTAATGTACTTTTCCATAAAAATCCAAACCCAAGTTATAGTCATAAACCAAAACAAATATATCTATCTATCTAGATAAAGATATAGATATATGTATTTTGGTTTGTCTTTTAGTGATTTATTTTGAAAATACAGACTATGTGTGTGAGTGTTCTGAATATTTAAGTTCTGTGGCATAGAGCCTGTGTTCTCAGTGAATGTCTAACAAATTTGAATAAAACTGAGGTGTAAAAAATGGTTAGCTTATCCTATAATATTAGATGTCAGTAATATTTAAAAGCTCAGTCCCCTTCATTTTCATATATCATATTTCAAATTATCCAAAGGGTAGAATTTTTCAAAAAAGACAGTGGACACAAAGAAACAAATGGTATGGGGCATTGGTTTCCTATCATGATATGTGTCTTAAGAAAATATAGTTATTAGCTAATTATAATTTAACACAGTAAGATTTCTAAGTACCTTTCTTTGTTCATTTCAATGCCACATTGTTCAGGTCTGTATTCTACTAGAAAAATGCCATAGTCCCACTACCTGTCTGGTTCTCTGACAGTAAAACCTTCAATATATACCAAACTGCAATTTCTAAAATTTGATCAGATGATCATATCATTCCGTGGCTTAAAAATCTCCCAGTAGCTCCCTTGCAGAGGTCTAAGAATATGAAAACTTTTTTGATAAGGAGATGAGTCTCATTCCAAGTCATGCCAGTAAATACATAATGAAACTTCCTTAAAGATTCCTAAATGGACAATACTGTCTTACACTAACCCATACGTCATTCTCGTTCTGGAATGCCCATTTTGTTCTAGCTTAATTCTTATCATTTTTCCAACAAAGCTCAATGATCCACCTCTTCCAGAAAGATTTCCCTGACCCTGAAGTCAATGTATGTGTTCCTCCACTGGAGGAACTGCCCGCTGTCCCCTGTGACAGGTCCCTGGTCAGATCTCCATCACACCTTGCTTATCCTATCCTTTCAAAATGTTTAGCTTGTCCTTCTCCTAAACGGCCCTGCTACTTTGTTCCTAAATCCTGGCACAGTAACCGACATCACAACCTTTGAATGTATTTTTGAACAAACTAAAGGCAGGATACTTGTTAATTAAAGGGAAAACAAAAATTCTTGACAAAATATTAAATGATAAGAAATTTAATCAATTTGGTAATATTATGATGCTTTTAGGTTGGTGCCTGACAAATAGTAAGCACTCTATCAATGTTAGTTCCTTTACTTGTTTATTGATTCAATAGATATCCATTGGGTATCTACTATGTGGGAAGCTCTGTTACAGATGCTAAGGATAGAGTAGTAAATAACACAGCTGAAAATCCTTCACAGAACTGACATTTTAATAGGGGGAGACAGAATATAAGAAAAGTTAGTAAAAAATAAATAAATAAGCAGTTTGCTCAATGGTGATAAATGTAGTGGAGCAAAATAAAGTAGGCGATGGCTTGGGGAGTTCCTCCCTGAGAGGCATTGCAGTTTAAACAAGTGAGGTCAGTGGAGAAGAAGATATTTAAGCAAAACTGAATGAGCTGAAGGGGGGGGGCCCAGCAGATACCTGGGGAGGAAGGACCCAGTTAGAATGAACAGCGAGGGCAAAGCCCTGCATATGGGTCATGGGCAATGAACACAAATGCAGAAAAATGTCTGCCCTTGTGCAATGGGGTGCGCCAGGGGTTGGGGGAGAGATCAAGTCCCTGGACACAGTGAGGGTGTGGACGCCAGAATCATGTGGGAACTTTGGGACCATTGTTAGAATGTTGGCTTTTACTTTAAAAGCCACAGGGAAAACATTGTAGGGGAGGAGTGGCCTGACTGTGGTTTTAAAAGCATCACTCTGCTTACTCAGAAATATTACCAGTTTTTGTGGCAATAGGAACTTATACTTTAGTAGTGCAGCTATTATCGCTTTATAAAGGATAAATTCAATTTTTTTATCTTTTCACTTGACAGTCTTTTTGCGATTTTTTACTACTTCTTTGGTTGCACCTTGTAAGTGTCCTTGGCTGCCCATCTTTTTCTCAGTCTCTACCTATTGGGGTGGCCCAGGGCTTATTCTGTATTCCTCTGGTTCTTTTCTTGCTTCTATTTACACCAGTGGTTATTAAACTAGGGGGGGTGACTTTTCCTGCCAGTGGATACCTGGAAATGTCTGCAAACAATTTTGGTTGTTACAATAGAGGGGAAGAGAGCTACAGACATTTAGGAGGTAAAGGCCAGGGAACATCTTACAACGCACAGGAGAATCCCCACAACAGAGATTTTATCTGGTTCAAAATGGCAAAAACGCTGAAATTGAGAAACCATGGTTTACATATAATCCAGTGGTGTTCATATCCTGATAGCAAAATTTACTTTTTATTTTTTTTAAAGATTCTATTTATTTATTTGACAGAAAGAGACAGTGAGAGAGGGAACACAAGCAGGGGGAGTGGGAGAGGGAGAAGCAGGCTTCCCGCGGAGCAGGGAGTCCGATGAGGGGCTCGATCCCAGGACCCTGGGATCACGACCTGAGCTGAAAGCAGATGCTTAATGACTGAACCACCCAGGCGCCCCCTGATAACAACATTTAAATCCCATCAAAACCTGGATGATTTCCTCTTTTCTATGGACATCCCAACCTTAACACATCTAAAATAGGATTTGAGATTTTCCCCCCAAACCTAATCTTTTCCCAGCTTTCTCATCTTAGTAAATGGCGTCATCATCTGTCTAGTTGCTCAAACCTTAAACCAGAAGTCATTCCTGATTTGTTATTTCTCTTATAACCCAAATCCAAAGCATTAAGTGCTTTAGGTTCTGCCTTTAAAATATGTTCTGGGGACGCCTGGGTGGCTCAGTGGGTTAAGCACCTGCTTTTGGCTCAGGTCATGATCCCATACGGTTCCTTGCTCATCTGGGAATCTGCTTCTCCCTCTCCCTCTGCCTGCCGCTCTGCCTGCTTGTGTACTCGTGCTCTCTCTCTCTCTCTCACGTGCTCGCTCTCCGGCAAATAAATAAAAATAAAATCTTAAAAAAATAAACATAAATAAAATAAAATATGTTCTGAATCTGCTCAATTCGTCTGACCTCCACCACCGCAAACCTAGTCGGAGCGCCACCCGGCCCTAGGAATAAAGCGCTGACTTCCTATCCTTTGCTTTCGATCTCATCTCCTGAGAGTCAAGCGGGCCCCACACCCACAGCGGCCAGGGAGATGTTACCAAAACCTAAGTTGGCTCATGCCCCTCACCTACTCAGAGCTATCCCGAGGCTTCCCCTCTCTCTCAGTATGAAGTCTCACACCTTACCACCACCCCTGCTCTTGCTCTTGCCTGCTCTGGCTGCTATTCGTAGAGCTTGACCCCCTGCCCTGTCTAGCTCACTGCCATCTTGCCAAAGGCTGTCTTCTTGCTATTCCTCAAAATACCGAGCTCAGAGCTTCTTCGGGGAGTTTTTACGTGCTGCTTTCTCTGACAGGAATTCTTTTTGCTCAGGAGGCCGACACACATTGCTCTCTAACTTCATTCAAGTCTCTCCTCACATGTCAGGTTAGATGCTCCCTGACTCCTCTTTCTCGAAGAACAGTCTGCCACCCCCGCAGCACACCACTATTTCCTTACCAGCACCACCTCTCCCCCACCAGCTCTCCTCCTAACGCCACTTCCTCAGCTCCCGTTTAATATTTACTTTCTTGTTTACTCTCTCCAACTAGAACATCAGCCTCAGGAGGCCAGGGACCATCTCTCTTTTCTTGGAAATACTCCCAGAAACTACAACAATCAGTTTGGCGCATTATGGAACTCAGTAATATTCGTTGAAGGAATGCATGGAAAAAAAAGCATCACCTTTAATTGTTCCTATTTATAAAAACAAGTATTCTACAGATGCCTTAATTATGATTGTTTCTTCTTCTTTGCCTTCTATAGCTTGTGTCCAGTGCTCACTCTGACTAAATATGATTAATAGCAATTTTCTTTTACATTTTAATCACTTGAAGTATATGGTAATTTATCCAAATCTGGAGATAGTAATTTATCCAAATCAAATCATCTTCCATGTCTCTCCCATGAGATAGGTCTGTGGCAAGTTCCATGGATACTATTCCATGACCTTAAACCAAAAACTATTTTTTACTACATTTTTGCTATCAAATTAAATAAGATTAAATTAAATTATAATTACACTTCAACATGAAAATGTAAAAAAATCTTTTTAATAAGGAAATTGAATTTTCTTATTAAGATAGACTATAACATTTTAATCTTACATATTCCCCATAGGAATAGTTCCTTTGCACTTGATACTTAGAATGCTGCATATAATAGTCACAGCACAGAAAATTAATTGCAGCAAGATGAATGGAAGTAGCAGCATAGATAAAGAGTTATTAAGAAAAATACCCTTTTACAATTTATTGAACGCCACACATTATAAAAGAATTTTCAGGGGCGCCTGGGTGGCTCAGCCGTTAAGCGTCTGCCTTCTGCTCAGGTCATGATCCCAGGGTCCTGGGATTGAGCCCTGCATCGGGCTCCCCGCTCAGCAGGAAGCCTGCTTCTCCCTCTCCCACTCCCCCTGCTTGTGTTCCCTCTCTTGCTGTCTCTCTCTCTGTCAAATAAATAAATAAAATCTTTAAAATTAAAAAGAATTTTCAGAGGGTGTCTCACAAACTTTTTGTTCATGGCAATTGTGTCCGTAAAGTAAATTTGTAAGGAGAGGGCAGAAGGAGTAGTCAGTGGACAGACTAAGACTCCATGTATTCTCCAGAGTTGGAACCTTTGATGAGGCAAATCAGAGAAGAATTTTTCTGCCACTTTCCAATTTCCATGGCCTGGTGCTTGATGTATTCAATGCTTCACCTGGGAGAGGGTCAATCTGAGAGAAAGTGGGACAGTGATGCTCAGTGAAGCTAAATTCAGGTGCAAAAATGCTTCCAGATATTTCATATATTCCTGCAGAGGGATGAACATGACTAAAACATTAGTCTGTGTGGGTGTGGGTGAGGTGATTAAAGTTGCCTAAGAAAGTATATATAAAAACTCTCTCCCTGATCTTAGAGAAAAAGCTTTCAGTTTTTTACTATTGACTATGGTGGTAGCTATGAGTTTGTCAAATATGGCCTTTATTATGTTGAAGTACATTCCTTATACCCACTTTTTGAGAGTTTTTATTATTAATGGACATTGAATTTTGTCAAATGCTTTTTTTTTCATCTATTCTGCATCATATAGTTTTTATTCTTCATTTTATTAATGGTGTATTGCATTGATTGATTTGCAGGTGTTAAACCATCCTTGCATCCCTGGATTAAATCCTACTTTATCATGGTGTATAAGCCATTTATTTTATTGTTGGATACAGTTTGCCAATATTTTGTTGAGAATTTTTGCATCTGTGTTCATCAGGGGTATTGGCCTATCATTAATTAATTAATTTATTTATTTATTTATTTATTTATTTATTGTGTTTTTGTCTAGTTTTAGTATCAGGATACTGCCGTCCTCATAAAATGAGTTTGGAAACATTCTTTCCTCTTCAGTATTTTTGGGAATAATTCGAGAAGAATATGTATTAACTCTCTTAAAAATATTTGGTAGAATTCACCTGTAAAGCCATCCTGGACTTCTGTTCATTGGGAGATTTTTTCTTTTCTTGATAAATCTAGCTGAAGGTCTATGAATTTTCTTTATCTTTTCAAAGAACCAGCTTAGTTCATTTCTTTCTTGTCTTTCTTTCTTTTTCTTTCTTTTTTCTTTCTCTTCTGCCTGTCTTTAATCCACTCTGACCTTTATTAATAATTTCCTTTCTAATGCTAAGTGTGGGTTTTGTTTGTTTTTCTTTTTTTAGTTCCTTTAGGTATAATATTAGATTGTTTATTTGAAACTTTCTTTTTTCTTGAGGTAAGCTTGTATAGCTATAAATTTCCCTTTTAGAACTGCTTTTTCTGCATCCCATAGATTTTGGAAACTTGTGTTTTTCCATTTTTGCTTGTGTCAGCGTATTTTTTTCTTTCTTTCTTTCTTTTTTTTTTTTTTTTTGCTTTTTAATTTCCTCTTTGACCCATTGGTTGTTTGATAGCATGTTGTTTAGTCTCCATGTGTCTGTGTTTTTTCCAGTTTTCTTGTAGTTGATTTCTAGTTTTAAACCATTGTGGTCAGGAAAGATGCTTGATATGCTTTCAATCTTCTTAAATTTGTTACTTGTTTTGGGGCCTAATGTGCAGTCTATCATGGAGAATGTTCCATGTGCATGAAAAGAATGTGTATTCTGCTGTTTGGGGGTGAAATGTTCTATATATATATCTATTATGTACATCTGGTCTAATGTGTCCTTAAAGTCCATTTAAGGTCATTTGTTTCCTTGTTGGTTTTCTGTCTGGATGATTTATCCATCGATGTAAGTGGAGGTTTAAAGTCCTCCACTATTATTGTATTGCTGTCAATTTCTCTCTTTATGTCTGTTAATATTGGCTTTATATAATTAGGTCCTCCTGTGTTGAGTGAGCAAATATTTACAAACTTTATATCCTTTTGTTGATTGAATACTTTATCATGATATAATGCCCTTCTTTGCCATTTTTTTGTAGTCTTTGTTTAAAATTCTTTTTTGTCAGTGGCACCTGTGTGGCTTAGTCGGTTGAATGTCTAACTCTTGGTTTTGGCTCAGGTCTTGATCTCACAGGTGTTGGGATGGAGCCATGCACTGGACTCCATGCTCAGTGGGGACTCTGCTTGAAGATTCCCACCCCCAACCTCAAATAAATAAATAAATCTTTTTAAAAAAGTGTCTTAAAGTCTCTTTTGTCTGATATAAGTGTTGCTTTTCATTTCTACTTGCATAGAATATCTTTTTCTATCCCTACACTATCAGCTTGAAAACTGGATAAATAGAGCCTCTGTGACAAAAGACAAAGGGACAGTGTCAAGGTGGGCAGGAGTGGCAAAAGCAAGGTGACACCAAAAAAAGAACCCTCTCCCCAGGAGGAGCAATACACAATTGGGAGGGATCTCAAAAACATGAAATTTCTCCCTGAGGACCAAGAGATTAGATCTCCATGTCAGGCACTCTAGTCCTTGGATCTTGCACCAAAGAGACGAGCCTCCCCAAAGCTGGGCTTTGTAAACTAACAGGGATTACATCCAGGAAAACCACAAATCTATAGAAAATGGAGAACCTGCTCTTAAAGGACTTGTATGCAGTCTCACTTTCCCTGGGACCCAGTGATAACACACGTCAGAAAAGAGCCTAGAATATAGCTGAAAGAGATCCACTTACTTGTCCCAGGAGGGCCCAAGAGGCAGGTAACTGCTGAAACACTCTCTGGGGATGGAGACACTATTGGGCTTCATTCTTAAGATCACATTCTGCCTTGCTAGTGCTAATGCTGGTGGGTTCCATCTTGGAATTCTCATTCTAACCTGCTAATACTGGCAGGTGCACCTGTTGAGAACCCTACCCACTGCCTCTTGTGGCATATTGGATTTCATGAACCAATAGAATCTATCATATTATCTTTATTTTCTACATTATATAAAGAACCAAGGGGCCACAACTATAAGGAATGCAGATAATAGATAGCTTAGGAGTGTTAAATGATCTGCTTAAAGTCTCATAGACAGTGAGTAGTAGTCCTGGAATTTAATTCACTCTCCCCACCCCACCCCCTGACTTCTAGTCTATAGCACACAGAGTTACTCACTCTGGCAGCCTCTCCAGTCTCTCCTCTCTATAACTCTGGCAGCCACTCTGACCTTTCTGCTGTTCCTTTAGCACACTACTTACTCCCCTGCTTCTGGACCTTTGCACCTGCTGGTTCCTCTTCTCAGAATGCCCTTCTACTGGGGCGCCTGGGTGGCTCAGTTGGTTAAGCGACTGCCTTCGGCTCAGGTCATGATCCTGGAGTCCTGGGATCGAGTCCCACATCAGGCTCCCTGCTGAGCAGGGAAGCTCCCTCTTCCCTCTTGTGCTCTCTATCTCTCATTCTCTCTCTCTCAAATAAATAAATACAATCTTTAAAAAAAAAAAAAAAGAATGCCCTTCTACTGGATGTCCATAGGGTGTACTCCTTCACCTTCTTTAAATTTCTGATCCAAGGTCACCCTCTCATAAAGACCTTCTCTGACTACTCTAAATTACAACTATTCTTACTCTCATTTACTCATTCTTTTACTTTTCCCACAATATTTATCATCTTGTAAGAGATTACGCCATTTGCTTATTTTGTTATTATTTATCATCTATACCTCACAACTACTAGAAGAAGGAGATCAGATTTCTAAAATCTTTTTTTCCACTCTATCACTGTGGCTTTGAACAGTGCTAAGCACAGAATAAGTGTTCAAAAAATACTTTTGAAATGAATGAATGAAAAAATCCTTAAAATACTAATAACAAAGCTTTTTATTAAGTTACTTTAATGCTTATAATTTTGACTGGTGCTAGAAAAAATTAAAAACAAGTAAAGGCAATTCTATAAGGAGTTAAAACAACATGGCCCCAATATTCATCTTTAGTATGGACTGGCTTAATTCAGTGAATAAATTTAACACAGGGGTTCCTAACTTAATTTATGTGGATCTTCATGGACCTCTGAGGATGGAATTCAGGGGTCAATACATTATGAATAAATGTGTAAATTAAGCAATATGCTTTTAGCATATTTAAGCAGAAGAGTCCATCAAAAAACTGGCCAAAAGAATATTTCTGCATACATTTCACCATTCCAGATACCCTTCCCCACAAAAAACTGCTCCCACTGGCCTAGCTTGATAAAAGTTTGATATGCCTACTACACAGAGACAGCCCCTCACAGTTTTAGACATACTGTAAGCATTTATGTATGAAGTCAAATGCTATCTCTACTCTGATGGAAATTAGGATATAGTTCATATTTATAAAAACGAGCCCTACTGTGGATAATTTTTAATACTAAGAAAAATAAATATGCAATATAGATATTTCATTGCCTTATTGAACATTATTCTTAATGAAGTCCTTTAAATATTGAAATTCCATAACTACTGTAGTGTTTCATGCACATATAAAATCTGAATTAGTCAATGTGACTATTTTGAAATTTGAGAGAAATCTAGTATTAGATTACAAATAAAAATATAGTGTAATTGTCTCTTTTTAAAAATATGATACAGTACTAGCATAATTTAAATAATTTTCATTTAGAGGATCATTTATTTCCCCTAGGTTTTTATGAATTCTCAGTTAATATTACCACCACAATGAAGATTTAGAGAGTGAGCTCTAGAGTCTTGGTCAGAGTGGAATATTAAGTGAATGATTTTCATAGAATTAGGATTCATAACTCTATGCATTTGGCTACTTGGAGCACTCTGGCCTGTCACTCTTCATAAGTACACATAATAGAAACCACACCACCTCTTCTGCATAATATTGTACTTATATATTACGTTGGGCTTGAATTCATCAAATTTTTAAAGAAATAAATAGAACAAATATTGTTTTTAATACTTTATAACTGTATTTCCCCAAAGTCCCATACTCGAATGTTGACTCCTGTGGGTCTTAAAGACTGTGAATTGAATGTGGGTTAGAACTAGAATTGCACAGTGTAATGAAGCACCACCACGGGCAGAGGAAGGGGACCAGCACAGTGGCCTGCTGATAGTGGAGCATCCAAACCGCCCAAGGTTTTGAAAAACCAGAAAGAGCTGCATCCTTCAGAGGAAGCATATGGAAAGCCTGTGGCTGAGGTCAGGAATCATGTTGTGAGGCAGCGTTTTCAGGACCATCTGTGTCCATATGCTTTAAGAATATGTCCCGGGGATAAAAGATCTATAGAAGTGTTTTTGGAAATTAAATGGTCAATCTCAGGGACAGAAAAATCTACAAGGTATGGACTATTTCTGAAATGTCATCTTGCAAAAAAGGCTATGTATTTTGTTTTGTTTTACATTCCTGGTACCATCTTCCATCCCCTTCTGGAGGGCAAACAAATATATACAAATGAATAAAATTATTGTTTCAATTCGATCTTTAAAAAATTCAAAAGACGTTTGCCCACGGGAAAAAAAAAAAGAAATGTTGTATGCTATTCACAACACCTTAAATGAGTTTATTTCATTTTATTAGGTTCAGGAAATTCCAATTTTAAAAAAATTTTGACATATTTAAGGTAACATAGATGTGGACAGTGTTCAGGAAGGTAATAACAACAACAATCAGCAAATGAAGGCTTTTCTGCCTTAAACCTATTTCCATGGGGCCCTAAATATGAATCATGATTCAGTGTCCACAACTGATGTTTAAAAAAAAACAGGCAATAAGTTTTTTCTCTTATAATTTCAAGAATAGCTCATTTATTCGGAGGTCAGATTGTATGCCATCCTGGTCTTCCTCACAGAGAATGGGAGAAAAACTTTCAACTCATAAACATTTGCCACAGAGCCTTCCTTTATAACAGAATGGGGGATGTGACTTTGAGTAAACAACCTGATTTCCTGAAATGACATAATACAGAAACCATCACTCAGGATGAACGCTACAGTCTTTTTTGTTTGTTTTTTGTAGATCAATTAAGAAGGAGAAGAACACCAAGTACATTTTAGAGAGATTTCCAACAAAAGCAGTTTAGTATTAATAAATAAACTGATACTTGAATTTATTTACCTAATTGTCTACCTCATGTAGTCATTTTTGCAATAGGGCTGTGACATGACAGTTGATGTAAAGTGAGTAACTGACCAATTACTACCTGACCAGTCAGAAGTTTAATCCAAGCCTGTTTGAATTAACCAGGGAGCCCATTTTGAGTGAATAAGTCTAATTTTTCTAGGAATCAATTCTTCTTCAAAATTAATATGTAGGTTTGGTTAATTTCTTTGTTTCCTTCTAGCCCAAATATTCTAAAATTATGCAACCTCAGGGAACAAAAACAATGAAATTCAATAGTTCAAATAAGATGTAAAATATTTTGAGCCAATACATTTTTGAAAATTTTCAGTCCAAAGATTCAAAATACAAATAAAATAGAAAAAACAATCTGATTACTTATTAAATAATCAACATTAACAAATTCATCAATTTCAGATAAACCTGCAATTACAAAATGGAGATTATTATGACTTTGGACTTAGTGAGGAAACAAAAAAAGTAAATGTGAATTTTGACAAAACTGTAGAAAATTCTTACCTTGTACTTTTGAATTACATGTCAATAACAGTAAGAATGGTAACCAGGCAAATAAAATTCTATTAAATGTCATGTTATTGCCCAATTCCATTAGACCACCTGAGATATTTAAAATAAGCCTGAGGCAGGGAAGGAGCAAAATTAAGTCATTTATCTTTTGACTAATTTGTTCATGAAACAGATGAACTCATGCCGGGCTCCTTTCAGATAAAATATACCAAATGCTTTCCTGATGTCCAAAGTCATTTTAATCTGCATATTTCTAGTTCATAATTAACTGTCAAAATTATGATATTTTATTTAAGAGGACCCCTATTGAGAAAGAATCTAATGTTAGAAATTTGTGTTTTTTCCCAAAATTAATTTCCACAGTGCCCAGGAGAGATCATAATAGAATACCTTTGAAATCAGACCTGCACAGTTCAACCGTGCTTACTCCCCACTAACAGAGTTTGTTTTGTCACCTACTAAGTGGAATCTTGACCCCAATTTATAATCATACAGATCTCTGGAATTCTAACTATAGAAATAAATGTCTGCAAACCTAAAAGTTAGGGGGAGAAAGGATGAAGAAAATGTCATAACTTTGGTTTTGGATAATTCTTGTCAGTTAGTTGCTATTGGGTGAAAATCCTACTAAAAAGAAATATAACCACAATAAGATACCATTTCACACCCACTAGAATGGTTGTTATTTAAACAAAACAAAACATAAAATAACACGTGTAGATGTGGAGCTATTGGAACCCTAGTGCACCCCTGATGAGAATGTAAAATGGTATAGCAGCTGTGTAAAATAGTGTGACAGTTACTGAAAAAATTAAACATAGAATTACCACATGATTCAACAATTCCAGTGCCAAATGGGTATTTGTACACTCATGTTCCTAGCAACATTATGTGTAATAGCCAAAGGGTGGAAGCAATCCAAGTACCCATTGACACAAGAATGGATAAAGAAAATGAGGTATATACATACCATGAAATATTATTCAGCCTTAAAAAGGAAAGACATTTGGGTATATGCTATATCATGATTGAACCTTAAAAACATTACCACAAAGGAAAAAGCCAGTCACCAAAGAGCTTCTGGTGAGGTTCCTAAAGTAGTACAAGTCATAGAGACAGAAAGTGGAGTAGTTGAGTTTCCAGGGAGTGGGCTGGGGCCGGGGCGGGGGGGGTAGTTACTATTCAATAAACAGAGTTTCTAGTTGGGGAACACGAGAAAGTTCTGAGGATAGATGGTGGTGATGGTTGCACAATAATATGAATGTACTCAATGCCACCAAATTGTACCCTTAAAATGACCAAAATGGCACATTTTATGTCATGTGTATTTTTTTTAAGATTTTATTTATTTATATGTCAGAGAGAGAGCGCACAAACAGGGGGAGTGGCAGAACGAGAGGGAGAAGCAGATTCCCCACTGAGCAGAGAGCCCAATGCAGGACTCGATCCCAGAATCATGACCTGAGCTGAAGGCAAATGCTTAACCGACTGAGCCACCCAGGTGTTCATGACCTGGGATCATGACCTGAGCTGAAGGCAAATGCTTAACCGACTGAGCCACCCGGGTGTTCCTGTCATATGTATTTTATCACCTCTTTTTAAAGGAAGAACTATAGCCAAGAAACTGTAAAATGCTTTAAAAAAAAAAAAAAGACACAACCTAACAATATATACTGTTTCTAATACATACCTCATGTCACTAGCCTAAAAACCTAAAATTGTTATAGATCTTTCAGATTCATTTAAAAAGAATTTTTAGGTGCAAAAACTTATGGAATAGAAAGAGTTTTTTTGTTCTGTTTTGTTCATTTTAGGTTACAGGTAGTGCTTCCAAGGTGATCTTTATATTTACTAATTTTTCTAAATTTGTTTCTCTGCTTGTCTCAAGTTTATGAACATACCCTTTGCAGCCATAGTTCAAGTCACCAAACAAGGCACAAGTGAAACATCTTGTCCGTTCAAGGAAACATGTGCATATGTGGGTGGCCTTCTTTTGCAATGCATCTGTCTGCTCCCAGCTTAGTCTCTGCATGTAGAGCTATTGCACTCTTTCTAAAATTTATCTTCTGATTTGCAAAGTAGATTATATTACCTGGTTAACTTCAGATGTATATTAACTATCTTTTTAATTTATATTTTGAAGAACTGAAGAAACATATATTGCCAGTAGGAAATCCTTTCCCCATTTAGGCATGTTTTATTGCCTGCAAGATGAAAAGGAACAACTCTGCTTTTCTTCAAGCACATCTGATTTTTCTACATATTATGAATAACTAAATCTAGATAAATAAGCACGTTACAGAATAATTGGCTTTCTCCTTTGCCCACCAGATATAAACTTTGCTTTTAATTTTCTCTATTCCTGATTCATTTTTTGATATAAATGTTCAATAGGGGTTTAAATCCTTTTCCCAAGCTTCTCCTTTATCATGTTTCTAATTACCTAGCCTAATTGCTCAGAACCTTTTAAAGCTTGTGAAGTTTTTAAATGGGTTTCTTTAATTGTGATTCTTTCGTGAAGAAAAGGCAGCTAAACGAAACTTAAAGGTGCACATTGAATATCTGTGTTCAAATGTCAAAAGAAGGAAATGAAATGTTTGCTTTAGAAACATAGCCCAAGAAAAGTGATTTTTATAATGATCTCGTACAGGCCACTTGATGGTATAAAAGACTCAAGATTCATGGTGACAAACTGATCTAATGAAAAGATTCATATACAATAGAAATAGTACAGTATATATACTAGAGCCTGTTCTTTTTTGCTTCCATAATTTGCATGTGCATACAGTTTCAGAACAGTAAGAAATGATTATTGTATATTTTATCTAGATGCTTTTTGCCCAGTATAGAAATTTAGAATCCTAATTCAGATCTCAAGACAAAGACAATTATCATCAGCAGCAAAGGTATGGTTGGCATCTTCCTAGTAGTTAAGTTTCTGTCTAACTGGGTTCTTAAAAAAAATTACTGAAAAAAAATTTAAAAAAATTGTCTGCTGGGAAAACATTATTTTATATGCTTGTGATTTTTTTAAGGTTTTAATGAACAAGACCATATATCTAAAAAATTATTTTACACATAGTACAGACAAAACTGTGTAGATTCAAGCCAGGTATTGGAATCAGAATTTGGTTTGCTTTGGAATGGCATAGGAGTCCATTTATTTCTAGAGATTCTAATGATAGCTGGAGGGTCAGCAACAGATGCAGGGATGAAGATAAGAAGCATGTGACAATGTTCCTTTAGGGATTGGCATCTGGGAATGTGAGCCCAAAAGGCAGGGGAGAAGTAAAGTATGAAGTTGAGCAGAAAAGCAGAATGAAAGAGGATTAGCATTTGAGAAAAGAATGTCAGGATGAGATTGTCTGAGGCAGTACAAGTGGAAATCAAGGCATCATATGAACAAGTTTGATAAGGAAATAGAGAAGAGAGGTGGGCATGGGGCAGCAGTTAGTGAAGGTGTCGTGGGCAGATCATCAGTTGTGATGGAGCCAGAGAAAGGTACAAAAATACAGTTAACTGGCAGAATTAATAAGCAACCAGGGACTACATAAATATTGACAAAGAGACAAATCAGTGTCAGAAATGTTTACTGACAGGAAATGGTTTAACTGCACAAGGAAACTGGAGGCCAGCTCTGAGGCTAGCCCCAGGAGCCTGAGTCAACAATGCCAGACACTGCCCCGTAGGGAACTCTGATCTGATGACCAGCAGGGACATGAGCAGGGAAGCTGCCTTCCTGAAAGGCACCATTGTGGGGCAGAGCGGAACGAGCCTCCCTTTGGCAGCAACAAACCACTGATGCGCCACTGGATGGCACATTTATGCAAGCAGAAAGCAAAAAAGTCCCTTCCTCAGGGTGGACTCATGCCCATAGTGGTTAGGCAGGGCCGATTGCAAAGCCCACGTGGGTCCTTGCCCTGGTGTCTTTTGCAATGCCCACCAACTGCCCAACAGTGTGAAGCATTCCTGCCTCAGATACAGTTCCTACAATGTGGGCTCTAAATGGGATCGGCAGAAAGAAGGGCGTCATTCTTCTCTCACTTGTTTATTTAAGAAATACTTACTGAACATCTGACCTGGTCTAGGTATTGTGTGTGACTACAATCCAGGCATGAATCAGATCAAGCCCTACTTAAAGGACAAAAACATGGCCCAGACTAAAAGTTGGTGAGGATGGGCAATCAGACATAACTAGCCTGTTGTAGAGTAGTGCTCCATCCATCCAGCACCATCCAGAAACCTATGTAGACTTCTGTATGTAAATGCATTACTAAAAAAGAGTGAGAATGCTGATTAAAGAATGAATACTTTTCTACTTCAAAATTTGGAGTAGAATTTGTAAAGCACAAACTGTCAGAATTCTCACATTTAGACTAAATATGTTTTAATTTACTCTCATAAATTACTGTAAAATGTATTATGGTTCTGGGTTCTGACATTACCTCTGTTTAGCCATTTAAATATAAATACTGCACATAATGCTCTTAGATCTCAGAGTATGTAAGTTCCTTTCCAGCTCTGTAGTCCTTTGTTACAAACTCCATTGGTCTATCTCGTGTCTAAATAAAAGATAATATTTATACAGCACTAATCATGCTGTCCTTAGTACTTAACATGTAGTGACATATTTAATCCACTCGAAACCCCTGTGAAAGGGCCAATTTATACTTGAAGAAATTAATGGAGAAAGGGGTTACTGACAGCTGCAAAGTGACAGAGGTGTGCATGCAGGAAACCTGTCCCCAGAGTCACTGCCCTTATCTAAGATGCCACTGCTTATCAGATTCCTTAGGGAGCAAAAAAAAAAAAAAAATTATCCAAGCATCAGGACAACTGGAAACCTAGGACGTAAAATAAGTGGAACTGCTGAGATGCTTCAGCAGAGGAAAGGGCGTTGGGGGGGGGCTGGAAGCCTAGACTTCTTGCCTCTTTGTCCGCCCTCCCCCAACCCTCCATTCTACAGAGAAGCAATTCAAAATTACCAGAATAGATTCAAGATAAATGATCTCTAATTCAAGCGCCAATATTTCGACTCTGTAACTTTAGAAAGCACACACGTTCACTTTTGCTTAAAACCTACTTATTGCTTTTTATACATCTATCCGGGAAGCAAAACATATTAATCCTATTTTATAGAAAAAGATAGTTTTGCAGATTCTCCTTGTCAGCATGAAAGATGAATATTATTGTGTAGTTGTGCTTGCTACATTGCAATTACTTTCTCAGCAGTATATTAATTAGTCAACTGCAGTAGTCTAGAACTCTTTGATGCTAAGTAATGAGATTAATAATAGATTTCCATCAACCCTCCCAAAGCTACAACAGGCATCAAATACTTCTAATCTGTATTGTCTGTATGTGACATGAAAAAGCTCTTCATGGGGACCATCATGTTCAGCACACCATAGTATCTAGTGCTTACAAGGGTAACATCTATGAGAACAGCATTCCAATATCCTGCTCTATACCTGGTGTACGATGGACCGGCTTGTTTCAGTTATGTACATAAAGTTACAAGTGCTTTCCTGTAGGAGTACTTCCATGCTAGCTGTAGCCTGATGGATTGTAGCTTCTCAGAAATACAGGCCTGCAGGTTAGGAGGCGCTGGACACACAACAAATAATGTGTGTTGGGAAATATCTATTGTAAAAAGAAAATATCAAGAATTCCTCTTCTTGAGGCATTCATAGTTTTCTGAAGAGAAAGCTGTTTCATGTGGAGCAAAAGTAATGGATCATAGAGATATTATCTAAAAATTAAAGTTGGACTATATATTATAAATCCTTACGTGTCCACAGAGAAACACTCAAGTCCATACTCATTGTGTATATGGTTCTTCTGCCTTGTACAGTTCAAGCATATTTGTTTCTTTCTTTAAATGTCTTAGCATACCTTTATTTGACCAGTGGAATGTGCCACCATGTCTACTGACATGCAGAGCTTCCTAGTCATGTCAGAACCCCAATAGACTTGCCTTCTCCTAGGGCCCCCTCTGGTGAAAGACCCACTATAAGAAATTGAACTCCTACCTTCTAGATTATGTCTCATGACTACTTGAAACATGGGCAATGCGAACAGGAAGTTTAAAGCTTTGCCCTTTTCAGTTTCTTACCAAAATATGAGGAGTGTTAACTGTGTACCGTAGGTGCTCCTGCCACCAATATCTAGAGAGTATCTCTGGGTAAGTATTTGTTTAAGATTATATTCACTGACCACTACTCATATAAATATATATAACTTATAAAAAATGAGTCCATTCCAAGAGATGCTTGGCCAAATTCTCATTTGTAGACCTAATGCTCCCAAACATTCATAGTATGCTAAGATTTTTCTTTCTTATAGAAAACTATAGGAAAAAAAACTATTATATAGAGAAATATCTATGTTTATAAATATATAACAAATTGTGAATATTAACTATTGTTCTCAAATACATTCCAACAAAATTTCTAAGCAACTTTCTCAGAAGGATAAATTTCACTTTTGCACCAAAGGGAACATGTGATGTTTGTAATGTTCCAGAGATATATGTATGCATGTATTATCTGTTAATGCTAATACTATAGATTAGTGGGGACCTGCCTCCTGAGATGACCCCAAAGAGGCTGAAGGAATAATGACTAGACCTCTTTGCTGTCTGTTCTTTCTGTCCCAGAAGAGGCTATAATAAGGTTCAAAATATTACCCTGCTTGAAAATAAGTGTTCATATCATTGTGGGCAAAAGCATGGTATGATCACTGACTGTAACCAGGGACTGTGAGCCATGAGAAATGCATGTGAATTGAAAGATTGCAGTATGTGCGGCTTGGTATATGGCTTGGTGTGTGTTTATGTGAATGTGTGAGTATGTGTTACTATGAGTGAGTGTGTGTGAGTGTGCCTCTGTGTGTGTGTGTGTCTGTGTGTGTGTGTGTAGTGAAATTGGAATAATAAAAACCAAAACTCTTACTAGAATGAGAGAGTCTACACTGCCTTCCCTTTCTTCTACATCCTCCCTTTGACATGGTGGTCATATTATTGTCCTTTAAGATTAGACTGATACAGTTAATTTAATGAGAAAATTAACACCACGATTTTTCAGAGCTGACTTAGTATAATCTTCATTTACTATTATGCTTTGAGTTAAGTGCATTAAATTGGCAGTATTAAGTGCACTAGAGTGTTCTAAATGTCTGCTAGGTTGCCATGTGACAGAAAGGGACCTAAGAAAATTTTCAGCCTGTGAGATTTGAAGTGCATTTCCAGAAAGAATGGGTTTAGTATCAAGTCACATTCCTCAGTTAAACAAAGATCCTCTTAAATTCCAACTGTTCTCTAAGCCAGAGGTCTTTGTTGTTGAATTCCCAGTATGGAGGTGTTCCCTGATGTCAAGTACAGTTTTTACCTGCCCTTTTTAGCATAGCATAAAGATTCTATTCATCTGACTGGGTGCATGTTTACCAACTTTAGGGCTTTGCCTGGGATGATGAAACTGTGATAGAAGGTTCAAGTCCAATTTCAGGGCTAGGAAGAGCCCCTCTTTTCTCTTCCCTTGCATACTGATGGCTGATGTTCCTCAATTTTATTTGATGATTTCCTCTAAGGCGAGGTTAAGGAACTTTTTGTGTCATTAGAATCTTAAATATTGAACATATCTTGAGCTCTAAAATAAATGTGTATTTTGTTTAGTTTTCTATAGTTTATTATATTAACTCTACACAGAAACTTCTTTTTAAAGAACTATAGATTAATATCTCTTAGAAAACTGATATTCTGAAAACTGAGTTTGAGAAATTCTCCTTTAAAGCTTTGTCTCCTATTGAAATGCAATGGAGATTACCCATTAAGCTGCACCATTTTACTAAGTATAAGTTCTATTTATCAAACCTTTTCCTAACAAGTTTCAAAGAAGGGAGGAAGTGGAAATATGAGAACACTGATGTCGGTAGAGAGTTAAACTTTGGCCTAGTGTATAGTTTTGTTTGAGCACATTCTTGACACATGTGGTCAAAAGAATATATTTTAAATCGAGACACAGAACGTTTCACTCCCACAAGGGGCTGTGGATATTTGGAAGCACATTCAAAGAGATCATTGATTTACTGAAATCAAAGAATTCAGTGGTTTTCTGTGTGGTTTATTAGTATTTGTGTGAGTCACTTTTCTGCATATTAACATTTTTAAGATTAGACTGATACAGGGGCACCTGGGTGGCTCAGTCGGTTAAGCATCTGCCTTCGGCTCAGGTCATGATCCCAGGGTCCTGGGATCGAGGCCCACATCAGGTTCCCTGCTCAGCGGGAGCCTGCTTCTCCCTCTCCCACTGCTTGTGATCTCTCTCACTGTCTCTGTCACTCTCTCTCTCAAATAAATAAAATAAATGTTTTTTTAAAAAGTTAAAAAAAAATTAGACTGATACAGTTAATTTAAGGAGAAAACTATCACCTAAGAAAATTTTCAACCTGTGATATTTGAAGTGTTTACGTAACAGGAATATCTTAAGTAAATTATAACATTTTGAAAGTAAAAATCAAGGACTTCCAAATTATAAGGTTTAGTCATGATTTTATAATCTTAGTTTCTGAATTATTACCACCACCATATTTTCTCTTCAGCACCACAATCGCTACACGTTTTCCCTTGATTTCCCAGGATCATATAGTCAGTGGTTGTTATGAGGTGAATTATATCCCCTTGAATTCCTGTGTTGAAGTCCTAACCCCCAGTACCATAGAATGTGAATGAATTTGGTTATATGGTCTTTAAAGGGTTAATTAAAGTCCAGTGAGTTAATTAAGGTGATTCCTAATCCAATTTGACTGGTCTCCTTATAAAAAGAGGTGATTAGGGCACAGACAGAGGGACCACCACGTGAGGACACAGGCAAAAGTCAGCTATCTGCAAGCCAAGGGGAGAGGCTTCAGGAGAAACCAAACATTCTGACACCTTGATCTTGGACTTCTAGCCTCTAGAATTGGGAGAAAATAAATATATTTGTGCTTTTTACCTCATCCAGACTGTGGTATTCTGTTATGGCAGCCTTAGCAAACTAATGTAGTGATTATACAGGATATTTTCCACTTACCCCTCCAAATGCAATCTCTATACATCTCTTGCTCTGCAGAAGCTAATCTTCATGAACCCTGATCAAGGCCTCCCTTACCCAGTGGCTTCAAGCAGCGTTCAGTGAAGGAGCTGTGACCAGGAGGAGAGTAAGATATGACCATTAGTCTCCTGGCTTCTGGCTGATGTCTTCAGGTACCTGGCCCTCCTCAGAAACTACAGCTCCTATTCAGCAGTTCTTAGAGCTTCAGCTTACTGGCTCAGGTTTCTAACTCACTTCCCTTCACTTGCCCAAAGTCTAAGGCTGGTAGGACTCCTGTCTGTAGCTCCCTGCTTGTGACATTTCCCTATACCCGCCCACACCTTTGTATGTAGCCCCCTTATTGGCATCCTCAGTAACCCCATTTGAGCCCACCCCAGTTGCTCCTGCCAGGACACTGAGGCAGCAGTTTAGTGGATGTGAAGGAAAACGGTCTACTCTTAGCAACACCAGATCAAAAAGTCAACGTTACTGATTAGAATACATACTTTATGGTAATACATTGTTTCTTTTTTCCTATTCCTTTATATTGAATCTGATAGTGCCTTAAATAGATGGTACAATCAATGAGTAATTAGTGAGTGGCTATCTTACAATACCTTTTAAAGATGTTCATCTGCTAGAGTTGATGCTTTTAATCTCCTACACATAATTGCAGGTTACTCTAAGGAATCAGAGAGGCAGAATAATGTTAGCATTTCTTAATTCACATGGTCTCAAAACGTTTTCTCATTCGACCTCCCCCTATTTATCTCTTTTTTTCATACAAGGGTTTAAAGGTATTCACAAATATAGAAATTGGGGAAAGTGAAAAATTTGGTTCAGTAATGTAGTGTATATTAAATATCATTAACTCTTATTCATGTTGAGGAGATCCTTGAAGTTAAAACTATGTTAAAATTATTGTACTATAAATGGTATGAAATAATTACTAAACATACTCTAATACACAAATAAATCACCACTTTTAAACTTAGGTAAGTTCTTCATCAGATTTCAAGATTTTTAAAATTTTATGTTTTTCATAAGCCATTTGTCAATATACTGTGCTAAATATTGATAATAATTGTACTTCTGCTGCCATCTAGACTTTAAGGTAAAGCATTGCATGCAGACTTCTTAGTATTGGATGAATTGATGCATAAAAAATAAATGATGCAAAAGAGGATTATCTGGCAATATTTGGTTGCATTAAATTTAACAAACTGTTGAAAAAATTTTCATAAGAAACTTACAAATAAATTCATTTAATTATTATATAGTTTAATATACTCAAGTTTAGTTTATTAGTTAACCTTTAATGGAAGAGGAAAGAAAGGGAAAATATATATGTAAAAAGATGAGGCAACCCATATGATCTCAAGAAGTTTTAAGTAGAATAAGCAACACCGTAAATTACCATGATCAAGTAAGGTTTGTAGCAGATGTATTTACTCTTTTAACCTTGATCTCTGCAATGAAAATTAATCTACAACCATTAACTGCTCTCTTATGATATGTCTGCCTCCACCATTAAATATTCATAAATTTCATTGGGAAGCCTAGTGTGAAGCTATAAATGTCAGGCTCTGGAGGGAGTTGGTGTCAGGTTCAAATCCCAGTTCTGACACTTACAGGCCATGTGAACTTCAGCAAGCTGTTCAGCCTGTCCAAGTGTCATGTTCCCCATCAATAACAAGGAGATAATAATACCTGCCAGGTACGTTTGTTTTGAGGGTTAAGTCTGATGACATAATACCTATGCTAGACACAATGTTCAGGACATTTTACCCGACAGCCTAGATATCATCTGTCTCAGCATTCAAGCCAGGAGTCTCACTGAATTTCTGAGAAATGCCCCAATCCTTCCCTACACTGTCAGAAAGTTGCTTTTCATATTTAGAATGTATTATCTTGCTGTTTAATTTTCTGCTTAGAAACGTCGCCACACTTACAAAATTCAGATGTTGCAGAAGAAAAAACTGATTGATAATAGATACACAATAGGTAGGTAGATAGATAGACAGAAAGACAGATAGATATAGATGTATACCTCACAATTCTACCCTCTCATCATCCCCGAAAGAAATCTACTATCAAGGTACAATGTGTATGGATCTCTTTATTTTTATTTTTCTATACATCTGCTGGCATAGATTTTATTATCTTTATACTAACAAGATTATTGTGTGCATTATATTGTAAGCCAACTCTTAACAGTAACTCCCTGATCTGAACTTCATTGGGTTTGACACCTATTCTAGCATGTTTTCACACCAGAGAATTAGATCTGATTTGAGAAATACTGAAAAATAATGCAAAATATTGCTGGAGATTTCTTAGAAAAATGAAAGTATCCCCAAAGTACCAATCCTCCTTCAACAGCTGCCTGTCTTCTCTTGTTTGCTCTCTCTCCTCCAGGCCCCACAGGCTCCAGGCTTTAGCTAACCTACCCTTGCCTCTGTTCACAAGTAACCACGTTGCCTGCCACCTTTTTCCTTCCTTAGAGCAATTTAGCTCTATCTTAGCTTATCGCAAAATAGAAGATTTCCTGTAGATTCTGCAGAAAATGCCAAGGATCTCAGTGTCAAGGGTAGGGAATTGTAATTATTTTCTTGTTTTTATTACATTGCTTTTCAACAAACTTTTTCACTTAAAAATATTTCCTGGGTAATGTAACAACTAAGGTCTCCACCAGAAAAAGATGGTAAACTCAATGGATTCAACTTAAGACCTCTGTGTAATGAGAGGAAACTTTATGGAAGTCTGGAGAGAATTGAAGGAACACGCAGGGACAGCTAATGCTCCAGAGAATAGCAATGCTGAGAAGCCATGAGAAGACGGAGGCCACTTGACCATGGGAAGCAACAGTATTATAGATGCCCAGAGAAAGCTTTGAGGCTATTCTAGCTTACATTTTAACCTTAAAACTTGGCCAGTGCCCAGGTTGGAATGAATTCCTTGGACTTTGTCTCATCCTACTTCTCTTAAGGAGAACCTAACTAGACAATGAAGCACAAAGCTGTGTAGAAAAAAAAGGTGAATAGATGAGGGGAAGGAAAGGGAAGGAGGGGAATGGATGCTTCAAATAAAGAATACACACAGACCTCCTTCAATACATGTAAGACATAGAGGATTTCTTCTCAGCAATTAGTTCTCTTAGGACTGAGAGGCAGAAAAATATAGCCTGTCTTCTGCTTATTTTCTCTTTTTAAAATTTCCTCTTTAGTGAGCTCCAGATTATTTCAAAGAAAGTAAGTCTGTTTCTTAATAGCATAAATTTAATTATTTTATATCCACTAACATGGGCTTGGTATAACCTAAAAGTTTAATAAACTGAATTGAAATCTATACAAAATAGATTTATAAAGAATTCATGTATTCTTAATGTAAACAGTGAAGCACAGCACTGTTCCAAATTCCTGAACATTTATACATGCAGGTTATTGAACATATAGTATATAGTGTGGCTGAATGCCACATGGGCTCTCTCTTTGTAAACAATAGCTGTTTATTTAAATGTCTACTCTAAATGAATTATTTTTAAGAATGCATCAAGTAGCCATTGTTATGCATCAATGTCCATCCAAACTTAGTAGCACAATTTATTACTTCTCATAATTCCCTTGGGTTGTCCATCTGGAAATTTCTTCATCTGGTCTTGTTTAGAATTACTCACATGGTTGCAATCATCTGATGGCTAGACTGTGACTGGAAGCCTCATCTGCATGTTGAGCAGTTGGTGCCAGCTGTCATCTTGGGCATCTTTGTTTTCCTTCACAAGCCCTCTTATCCTGCAGTAGACTAGACTTCCACACCAAATGACAGTTTTGAGTTCCAAGAGAGTGAAATATCTAGCCTTGGGAGTAATATATTTTCATTTCTTCCACATTCTCTTGGTCAAAACAAGGCAACACATGTTCCAGAGAGGATATAGGATCCATCTCATGAAGTAGTTACACAGCAAAATCACTGGAACAGGCATTCTTGGTAGAAGATTTTGTCATCTTCGCAAACAATCTCCCACAAAGACCTTACTGGTCATTTAGCAGTATTATCCAAATTGATAAATTCTAGCCGATCCTTTTTATACAGCTTATATTGTTCCACACTCCTGTGAGCTTACAGTAATTCATGCTTATAGCTCAGTATTGACCACCACACTCTAAACTCTCAGTAAAATAATGAAATGCTTTTATCTTTGTAATAAAAAATCTGAGTCCGTTATTTGGTATTTGATTGTCAACAGCAGATAAAACTTCCCCTCCTCTTCTCCCTCTGTTCCATATCTGGCCAAACTGATAGGAAAGCCCAGATGTTCTCTCCTTTGATGATAATAGGAGTTTCAACCCACGCAAGTGTCTAATGACACAGGAGCTCTCAAACCTTGCCCTTGCCCTACGCTAAATATCATGAAAATCCCAAGCCAGTCATCACATTTCCTTGTCTTCTCAAGCCATTTTGGATCCGCTTTGGAGGCCTGTCCTGTTCTCCCCTAGAAATCTTCAGTATATAAGTAATGAAAGCTTTTGGGGTGTGTGTGTGTGTGTGTGTGTGTGTGTGTGTGCTTCCAACCATTTTGATAGCTGAACCAAATTTTGAGTCCTTTTTTTTTAAGATTTTATTTATTTATTTGACAGAGAGAGACACAGAGAAGGAGGGAACACTAGCAGGGGGAGTGGGAGAGGGAGAAGCAGGCTTCCTGCCGAGCAGGGAGCCCAACGCGGGGCTCGATCCCAGGACCCTGGGATCATGACCTGAGCTGAAGGCAGATGTTTAATGATGGAGCCACCCAGGTGCCCCCAAATTTTGAGTCTTAACAGTGGCCACAGCTGTTAGCATTGTGAAAAGTGAGATGTGCTTCTTTGTGCTCCATTTGCTGAATTCTGCCTAAGTTGGATATGTTGATAACTGACATTTAGGGAGAGGAGTTTGAAATTGGATGCTTCTTATGTGGCTCTGGATCATATCTCTATTCCCAGAAGAATCTGTGTGTCTTAGATTGATTCACATGTCTTGATTTCGATATAAATTGTGACTAACCCTAGACTCTGGGAAATGACCCTTATCCTATGACCAGTTGGTTATGTGTCTCACCAGGCATTGTCCCTGTTTATAGAGTGTTCTGTCCAATAAACAACCTACTGGACAGTCATTCATATGGAGGGAGAACAGCACTACCTGAAGAGCAGTCATTGTTTGAAGATTTGAATTATTAAGGTCCACACTCCTAAGGGGTAGATGTCTTATTAGGACTCTACAAAATGCCTTTGCTCCTTCTACTGCCTATTCCTCTATCTCCAGAAAACACCCTTATCCTCAGGGTTATAGGGAAAGCACATGTATCAACCCTGTGGCACAACCAATGAGTTTAACATTTCCATGAGGGAAAACTTTACCCCTGATAATATGGATTTGAGGCTATATGGAGGAAGGAAATTATAAATGAGTGCAAGGTAGAGGAATTCCCTCAAAGTTCATCCAGTAAACTCCAGAGAGAGAGGTTGAGAGAGATGTTGAGGGAGATGGGACAAAGTAACCACCACCACCACAACAACAAAACAAACAAAAAACAAAAACAAAACCCAGAAACTTGCATACAGGTGAAGGAGGAAATTAAAAAAACCACCACCACCACAACAACAAAACCAAACCTGAAACAGAGGTCCACAATTTGACTGAATTAGAAATCCAAAATTTCCTAAAACAATTTATATAATAAAAAGATGAAAAGGTAATGATTGGCTTGGGCACATCTACAAAATACATCCTGAATTAACGTTAATATCTGATGAAATGCACCAAATGGAAAACCTTCATGGCCTTAGTCATTAGTGGGGCACAAATTACAGTTATACCTGGGATTCCACTAAATTTCAACGAGGTACTCCTTATAATCTTGGGGGAGTTAATGAATATGAAATAGAGGACAAACAAGTGTGCCTCACCTTAGCCATTGGAACTATTGTCTCATCTAAATTCTTATGATCATAACACCCGTAGTCCAAAAACACTGGGTAGTGAAAACAGACAATTGTGATGCAACGAGTAATAAATTAAAATTAAATTTTTGGCACTTACAAATTGACTTGACAACATCAGACTCTCTAGACCTATACTTTGCCCCCCATTAAAAGTCAATAAACTCACTGTAAAGTAAAATAGGATTTTCAAGGATTGAAACCCATCACACAAGACCTATTTAGAAAAGGAGTGATTATCTTCACAGACTCTCCATTTAAGAGACCAACTTGGCCTGTTCTTTAACTTGGATATAATAGCGACTCACAGTGGATAGCTATAACCTTAATGCTCTGTTCCCACCCGTTCAGGCACCTATATGATGCCAGAGGAGTTCACCACGCTCTTTAACCCCTTGATTACCTGGAAAGTCCCCTGGAACAAACTGAGTGAGCAGCAATGACAGCTCATACACTTTACTGATGGAATTACCACTATGCTTTCTGGAGAGCTGCTGCTTCTTATTCCTTAACTGGGATAATCCCAATAAAGGATAAACACAAAGGTCAGCAGTTGGCCAGGTATCAAGTAATCATCTTAGCACTGATGCCCTGGCCAGCAATCAGCCTCATCTGCACATTTTTACTGATTCTTGGGCCATTGCCAATGATCTTGCTGTCTGGTCCAGCCCATGGCAGTAATAACAATTCTTTGTGTGAAGTTGCCCACTTTGAATAAAGAATTCTCGCAATTTGTTGCTATATATCTATCAAAATCCAAATCAAGCTTACATATAACTCTGTATATATTCAAGTCGCCATACAAGTCCCCCTCAGGACACTTCTTACTCTCTTTGGAGTTCCACATCAGTTCCACATTATCAGTAGCGACTCATTTTATTTCCCAAAATATACAATGCTGAGCTCTTGAACAAAACGTTCAACAGAACTTTCACTTGCCTTACTGTCATTTGGCTGCAGGCCTCCTAAACACAAGAATGGCTTATTTAAACAAGTTCTTACTCAACTGAATAAAATATAGTACATTTTTGTTATCAACCAAACATCTGGTGTGAATAGTAATAAAAGAGGCTGATTCCATTATTTGATGTTTGAGGGCTGCCATCTTTTAAGCTTCACCCTGTCCTCTTCTCCTTCTGCTGAATATCTTGGCAAATTGATAATAAACTTTGGGTGCTTCCTCCTTTAGTGCCTTGGCAGTTTAAAGTCACACTGGCCTATGCCAGTGTGGGAACTCTCACTTCATTCTCACTTGCTAAACACCACAAAAACTCCAAGCCAGTCTCTTTCCCCTGCTCTTTCAAGCCATGCTCACACTAGCTTTGAAGGCCAGCCCTGCTCTTCAATGAACACCTCATTACATGGGTAATAAACCTTTTCAGATCCTTTTGGTATGTGTGTGAGTGGCATTTTTAACCTTGACATCAGATCAATTTTTGGGTAGAAGCAGGGGATATCTTGTTTCTTCAGAGAGACTACAACAATCTTTTAATCTCATTTTTAGGAAGACAGTGTGATTTGGTGAAGCAACATAGACTTTGGAGTTAGACAAACATGGGTTTTATTTCTGAATCTGCCACTTCTTAGCTAAGTAACCTTTGAGCAAGCTGCTTAACATGTCTCCGACTCAGCTTACAAGCATGAATAAGTATTTCCAAGATCAAAGAATGTAAAGCAGATGTGAAATGAACACTCGTGTAAATAAGGAAGGACTCAAGCAAGATATTCCTATTTATATGTTTGTCACATTCATTTGATGTTTATATCCTGATTCTGCATGCAAAGGTGGCCAAATTCCCAATGCCATGTTAAGTAAGAGATTCCATAGAACTAATAATCTTATCTTCATATGGTTACCAACCTGAAAAAGTTTTCCTTTCTGGCCTTCAAATTACCTATCCTATTCTCTTTCCTTGTTGCCAGGTCTACTTAATCACTTCTATGTTTTCCTTTTAGTCCCCAAATTCAATAAATACCTTTTTTAAAAAAAAGATCTTTTTTAGGGTGCCTGGGTGGCTCAGTTGGTTAAGCGACTGCCTTCGGCTCAGGTCATGATCCTGGAGTCCCGGGATCGAGTCCCACATCGGGCTCCCTGCTCAGCGGGGAGTCTGCTTCTCCCTCTGACCCTCTTCCCTCTCGTGCTTTCTATCTCTCGTTCTCTCTCTCTCTCAAATAAATAAATAAAATCTTTAAAAAAAATAAAAATAAAAATAAAAATAAAAAAAGATCTTTTTTAAAAAGATTTTATTTATTTTTTTGAGCAAAAAAGAGCAAGAGAGAGGAGCAGGCTTCCTGCTAAGCAAGGAGCCCAATGCAGGGCTTGATCCCAGAACACCAGGACCATGACCTAAGCTGAAGTCAGACACTTAACTGACTGAGCCACCCAGGTGCCCCTAAAAAAAAATCTCTTTTTTTTTGTTTTTACATTGTGCTTTTATAAAAGTGCTTAACTCACTTTACTTATATGGTTGGACTACAGCACAACTTACAGAGACTATTATGATTTATACAAGTTAGTCAAGAAGCCATTCTCTAACGGTGGTAAAAGAAAACTCTTTTACTGATGTGATATAGAAAAATGACAAACCATGGGCACATCCCTTTGATAGCATTCAAAAGAAAGAACTTATTGGTTAAGAGATAAGACTATATTTTAATCCCTATACCTCTCCTTATTAGCTAAGACTTAAGGCAATTTACTTAACTCTTTTAAATCTAGGTTTCCTCATCTATAAAATAAGAAATATAATTGTGCCTACATAGGGCTGATTTGAGAATTAAGTGGAATAAAGCACCTAAAGTGTTCAGAACAAAGACTAGCAGATAAGAAAATGTATACAAGTTGTCATTCCTACACAGTGTGAAAATGAAAACTCTCCCGTAAGAGGAATGCTTATGAGCTCTCCCAGGTTTCCTGCTATGATACTGTATTTAAATAAGGTAGGAGGTTGATTCTATATACACACATCTGATTACATCAGAAATACAGGATTGAAGTTATTTTCCTTCTTTAGTTTGGATGGTATACAGCTTTTCCAGGCATACACTGAATACAGGCATTATCCGATATACTAGGAAAATAAGATACTATGGAATACTCAGAGCAGTGGCATTTAAGGATGACTACTATGATTATAACACATAAAATGGGTGTAGTGGTTTTAAGAATGTACATACAAGGGCACCTGGGTGGCTCAGTCATTTAAATGTCTGACTCTTGATTTCGGCTCAGCTTATGATCTCAGAGTGGTAAAATCAAGCCCCCACACTGGGCTCCATGCTGGGTGTGGAGCCTGCTTAAGGTTCTCTCTCTACCTCTGCCCATCCCCACTTGCACTCTCTCTCTCTCTCTCTCTCTAAAAATAATAATAATAAAAATATCCACACAAATACTTTAAAGTGTTTCCCTTCAAAAGGTGACTTTCTTCTTCTTGAGTGTGGGCTGAATTTAGTGACTCACTTCTAATGAATAGAATGCAGGAGAAAAATGCTATGTAACTTCTGAGACTAGCTTATGCAGACAACACAGCTTCAATTTTGGGTTCACTCACTTTTTATTCGACTAGTTACTCTGGGGAAGCCAACTGCCATGTCAGGACAGGCAGATTTCAGAGACACCCCTGTACAAGGAACTGAAAGTCTCTGAAAAATAGCAAGAAAAACACTGAAACCTGAAAACTGCCATGTGAGTGAGGTTGAAAAGTGAACCTCCACCAGTTGAGCCTTCAGATGAGACAACAGCCCTGGCTGACAGCTTTACCACAACCTCATGAGACACCATGTGTCAGAGGCCCTCAACTCCATCAATCCCTGGTTCCTGACCTGTGAAACTGAAAAATAATAAATCTTTGTTGTTTTAATCTGCTTAGATTTAAAGGTAAATTATTATATAGCATTAGATAACTAATACAGATGAACCAGAGGTTGCTGGATTAATTTAAGTGTGAAAAACTAGAAATTAGACCAAACTGAGGCAGTACAAAAATACTTTTTATGAAGATTAGAAATAATCAGCATATATATATGTGCATACATTATATTAGAATGAAATGTATATTATATTCGTTATCAGAAAAAGTTATTAGTAAATAAATTAATTTTAGTGTTTGACTAGATGAATAGAGGTATGGAATTTGGAGCCTAGAAGAAATCACAATTACACAAATTGCTGACCCAACTTGAATTTAAAGAATCATAGCGGCTCTCAGTTTCACATTGAGCTAAATCAGCAGCTCCAATGACATAGGCAGCAACTTCAATAATTTGTACTGAAAAGAATATAATATATGGCAAATTACAACCATGAATTTGTGAACAAATATACCCCATACAATAATAAAATGTTGCTATAGACTCAGGGGACATTTCAAGGACTCACTAATATAAACTTTATCTGCCTATTTTTTTTTAAAGATGTTATTTATTTATTTATTTATTTATTTATTTATTTGGGAGAGAGAGAGAGAGAAACAGCATGAGAGGGGGGAGGGTCAGAAGGAGAATCAGGCTCCCCACTGAGCCAGGAGCCCAATGTGGGACTCAATCCCAGGACTCCAGGATCATGACCTGAGCCGAAGGCAGTCACTTAACCAACTGAGCCACCCAGGCACCCGATCTGCCTATTTTTAAAGGAAAATAATCCTGGATATTTGACAACAAAGGATATTCCATGTGTGAAAGTTATTGAAAATTTGGAGAATAATGGCCATAGTGCAAAAATGTGAGTTCTATTAGAACATGTATGGTAACTTGGCATCATAAAACTATAAAATGAATGATAAAACTTTAAAAGGAGTAACTTCTAATGAGGAAGAGCATCATCAGTTCATAAATTTTATGGTTCCTTCAATTAGGTTGTGGTTGATAGAGCAGGCTAAAGTTTAAAACTAAGGGCTCATGACATCTGTAAACATGAGAAATTGCAACTAATGTTGATTAGACAATCTCCCTTAACATACGCACACATAAAATATACACATTCAAAAACAGCCTCACCATATTTTTGTGAACTGGTTAGTCCTTAACCTAGGAAATTTAATATTTGTTCCTGGACAGAGGTTATTGTAAAAGTTTTCCATATCCTTATAGTTTCATTTTTCTAAGTAGGGATTTAAAGAATCCATGCTCCTGGGGACTTCCAGCATTTACGGGCATAATTCTGTTGCAGATTTTGCCAAATTAACCCTACATTCCACAAAAAAAGAATAAATTAAATGCATTGAAGAAAATACCTATTTATTGACACATGATTGTCCATAATATTTTAATTCACTTTATAAAGCTATTTTCCCATTGTACAATTTTCCATTTGAATATAATTTTCTATAATTTAACTTTTTAATAATTCTACCAGTTAATATGTAATCAAGATGGTTATTTCTTTTTGGTGAAGTTGGAAATAAATGTTACCATTTTTTTCAAGTACTTTTTGGAGCCATTAGAATCAAAAATAAAAATTATTTATGAGACAAATATGGAGAGCTCTATAATATAAAGGAAAGCCTACTTAAGATTCCAGAAAATTTAAAATCACACCATGTATGTTCTTTCTAACTTTTTTAAACTTCTATTCCTCATGAAGAAATACAATAAAATCTATGCAACGAAAAACATTTTTTTACTTGTCTTCTTGGGCCTCAGGGTACATCATTGACTTTGCTGAAAAATTTGAATCACATGTTAATGGAAGAAAAATGTCAAAAGATAATAAGGAATGGTGGCAGCTACTGAACAAAATAAATCAGGTTGAGTCCTTGGAGTATGTAGCACAAAGATAAAGGATCTATGGAAGTTTGAAGAATTTAGGATCTTTTCTTCAGACCTGGGTTTGAGTTCCAGGCTGAGAAGCTAAATACCTATATAATCTTGAATATGACTGTGAAACATTCTGAACCACAATTTCTTCATCTGTTAAGTGGAGATATTAAAAGTACTCACTCCAGTAATTGTTGAGAATATTAAGGAAGATAATATATTTGAGGCACTTAGCACAGAATATAACGATCAGCATATTGCTGGCCACTGTGTGTGTGTGTGCGTGTGTATAAAATTTGTTGGCTATTTAATTATTATCACCATTATTAGTAGCATAATTAATATTCTCACAATCACCAACATTACAAACAGATATTATTGTTTATATTGAATTTATAAGGAAGCTGAGGTGCTGAGAGTTAAGTAAGTTGTTTGTATTTCCACAGCTAGGTAGTGGTAGAACCATGATGTGATTTTAAATTTTCCTGACACAAAACTCATGTTGTTTTAATATACCATAACACGTCACTCTCTCCTTTTAGCGACAGAATAGAATCCATAATTCCTCCATAGTATATAGCCTAGCCAGGTTGACAGTGAGGTTGTCAGAATAGATATAAATTACTCACATAGTTAATCTTTTAAGTAGATAGACTTTAAACTACCCTGAAGAGTGACCAGAAAATTAAGGTAGGATTATATATAATATATATTTCTTTTAAAGTCAAGATGAATAACAAGTGAGATATGCCAATTGTTGCACTGACAAAATAGACAGTATTATGGCAGCTTAAAAAAATCCAGAATATATATTCATAATAGTCTTTTTCACCATCTGCTTCACAAGTGTCAAACTTGGCTTAAGTGTCTCACACGCATAGCTGGTGACAGGCGGCTGTGATCCATCTGCATATATGCCTCATGCCAGTGGCTTGACTGGGACTAATTTGAGGAGCCTGTGCTCTAAAAATATTCATTTTATGGCCAATAAGTATTTATTCACCTGTGTGTGTGTGTGTGTGTGTGTGTGTGTTCAGAATGTCTCATATAAGACAGTGCCATCAGGAGAATAAAAAGAACTAGAATTTGAGCCTTCCTTCTTGCTTCTTGTAGGATACAGCTCTAAATATTATAAGCACAATTTGCTCAGTTCTAAAACAGTAATAATAAACTCCCCATTGGATTGTTGGATAAATGAAATAACACAAATAATTCACTAAGCACTATGTTTTACACATAGTAAATACTCATTAACTACCACTACTATTATTCCTACTACGATTTTTATTATTACAACTGGCACATAATGCAAGGAAAATTCCTTGTGATAGAAAAATACAACAAAATCAATTAGAGGCAAACTAAAAGGTTTATCATAAAAATAATGAAACCAGAAGAAAATAAGAGTATTGTAACTGAAAGTGTATAGCCTTTTAGGTATACACCATAGGAGAAAGCACCAAAAAGTCAATAAAAACCAAGGTGTAAAAGACAAAACTTCTGCCCACCAAGAACTAACAAAAACTAAATTAAAAAATAAATTTTAGTTGATAAAAATTATTTGAAACAATAAAAGAAATTCTTAACACCCTTAATATGTCTTTTCAGCTTTTCAATATCTTTTTAACTAAGTAAAACACTGAAAATTCCATTTGCTAAACAGCAACGTCACATGAAAAGACAATATTCAGAAATATTAAAAATCATTGTTAAACACATGAAAATGTATATCCTCATTAACAAGGATAGTCAAATTAATCCAACAATAATTTATTTTCATTTTAGCAATTAGCTATTGTCAAATGATATTAGTATGGTTCAATATACAGTAGATCAGTTTGTTAACATCTGCGGGTTCTGACTATAAATCTGGTAATATGTATCAAGAAATTTTTAAAAAGTTAGCCTGGGTGGTTCAATTGGTTAAGCATCTGACTCTTGATTTTGGCTCAAGTCATTATCTCAGGGTGTGAGATCAAGCCCCACAATGGTCTCCGTGCTGGGTGTGGAACTTGCTTAATACTCTTTCTCCCTCTCCCACTCTTAAAAAAAAGAAAAAAAAAAAGGTTAGCTTGGTAATTTAACTCCTAGTAATCTATCGTAATTTTATAGCAATTCAGAAAATGTCTGTTTCCAAAATGTTGATCTCAGTATATTTTTACACCACAAATTAGAAACAAGTCAATATCTCTGACTATGACATTTACTTAATAAATCATTTCATATAAATTTACATTGTTCCATATTTACATTGCAAAATAGAATTGTTAATAGTCATGAAAAATTATAAGTGAAAAAATATTGGAATATGAAAGTGCTGGGAAGAATTGTAAGACTAAAAGACCAACTTCCTTCTGCTCAACTCTTACTCACATCCTGTGATTCAGTAGCTCTCTGCAGAAGGGGAAATGACAATGACACAGGCTTCGGCCCTAGGGAGCCACACTCAGATGTTCTCCTCAGGATAAATGGAGAGCAGAGCTCAAGCCTACCTGGGCCCGTCACCAAAACCTCCAGCTCTGGGGCCTGCCAGCCCAGCCTCCACTAGACCCCTCCTGGCTCTCAGCAGCCTGGACTTTGTCAGCTTAGGTGGCATGGCCTCACCTTCTCTAGGACCTGACCCTTGCTGCCAACAACAGGTGCTGGGCACACCTGTGAGGCCAGGCTTGCCCACCACTGCTGTCATTAACAGTGACTGTGGAATTACAGATGATTTTTACTTTCTTACTTCACATTATTTATTTTAGACTCCTTATGAGGATCACAAAAACTGCTTTATAATTAGGTGAAATGGTAGGTGAGGTCTATAAAAGCTATGCAATCAGAATTGGAATGTCATGGGAATTCTGTACATTAAAGATATTTTTGAAAATTGATGTTGATGATTCTTATTTTCCAAGTTCTGATGTCTAAATGAGAAAGACTGTCGGAGCCTAGAGGAATGAGTAGTCAAAAGGCGACAAAACAAGGACAGGTATATATGTCTTCATTTGTCTCCAGTGAGAGTCAATTCATCTCCAGCTTGAACAAGGAGGAAACACTGATGTTCTTACAAAGGGGGAAAATGAAAGGAAATCTTTGACTATTTTTTTCTGAAAACCAACATAATGAATTGTTTGATTCTCATATGTTGCATAACAATTATATGCAGTGACAAATTGTTTCTTGAGATTGGTTCCAGGTGCTGCACCTGATGCATAATAAAGGAACTCAGAGAAAAATGAACAGTTTTCATTTTTTATAAGGATAACGTGAACCAAATGATTAGAACATCTTAAATCCACGGCACTATTTTCCTCTCTCTCCTTTTCTCTGTCTCTCTCTCCTCTCCTGTTCTCTCCAATTAAGGCAATTTAGTCATGACACATTTTCCTTTTTCCAAAAGAAATGTGTATTAAATAACAAAAAAAAACTATTTTAAAGATGTCAGTTTTTAAAAGGCAACAGTAAATGACACTTACTCTTTCAGAAAGAAAATAATTGCTTTAGTTGGAGAAAAGGGGAAAATTCTACATTGAAAGAAGAAAAAGAAAGCTGTGATCCGAAGGGACTTGTATATCAACAGCGATCAAACACCTGCTGTGAAAAATATGATTAGATAGGTAGATATGGATATAGATTAGATACACACACACACACACACACACACTATATAAATATACACACACACATACACACACAAAAATACATATATGTGTGTATGTATATACATATTTCCTTGATATGTGATACATATATAAATATATACATACATGTTTACATACATATATAAAAATATATATTATATTAAATTTTATATTATATCTTCCTTGATAAGTGTTAATAAATAGTAATCAGATGGAAAACTAAAATGCATCATTTTATAATCCCTGGGGAGGACAACAGTATGATATTAAAGACATCTTATCATATGTGTTTGGAGAATTAACAAAACGATAATCATTTCTCATTTCATTGCATCATTCACCCTTCACCGAGATGACAATAAGAAACTATAACATGACTGTTTGCAAACGAAGCAAAAGCTCATTTGGTAAGGTTTAAAGAGTAAGGCAACAACACTAAACCATTACTTTTATACTGGAACTCCGTGTGTGAAACATTCTTGTTTATGCTGTGAAATGCAAGGAAAAGAGGAGAGGAAGAGAAAGAGAGAGAAAGGCAATTTTTTTGTCTCTATTGCCCTTTATTCATTCATTTTTATATTCATCAAGTATTCCTGGGGCTCCTACTACACGCTGGGCACCCTCCCAGGCACTGTGGTCCTTGCATATGAACTAAAGCACGTGGGAGTAATTACACTCCTCCCCCCTGCTTGCTCTTCTTTCGCTGATGGGCACAACTCTTACAAAGTTAACTGCGACAGACTGATAGGGAACGTCACTGCTTTTAAAAATTCTATTTATATCTAAGTTATCCTCAAAGAGGAAGTGTGTTTTTAAAAACTTTGTTCTACTCCATACCACTTAGCCACTGAATGTCCGGTTACTCTATTATTTGGATTCTGTCTAGCACGATGAAAACTTTTTTTGGAGAAAGGAAAGATGAAGTTGTCTTAGCCTGAATAGATGCCCAAAGCACTTTTCCTGGATATAAAAGATTCAGTAATAAAACATTCAAGGAAGTTGGAGTAGTTCTTTCTTTATGTTGCTAAATTTTATCTTTTTCTTTTTTTAAATAAAAACTTTTGGCAGATGAAGGAGGTGCCTGCCAAGTGATTAAAGACAAATGAATAAAAAACTTAAGGATTCTTAAAGAAAAAAAAAATTACTCTGAAATATAAGTGCACCAGACATTTTATCTAAAGTGGAAAGATCTTATCCACTAAGAAACATTGCTATTTGCCTTTGAAAATACTTTTGTTGTTTTATCAAAGCCTACCGATATTTTAGTAAAATATTTGAACCAGGTCTCAAGATAACCAAGCCTCCTTTGTTCATTTTTATATTCATTTACAAATATTATTTTTTAAGTTCTTCTTGTATCTTCATTAATCTTCTAGGCACTGGGAACAGAATAGTAAAAAAATAAATAAGTAAAACTTAAAAGTCCCTACCTTCTATGTGGGAAGGACAAATAATAAACAGTATAATAAACAGTATTTCAAACAGTGGTAAGTGATCATGAAATAGAGTGCTGGCATTTGCTCTTTGATAAAAGATGTTCCGGGAAGATGGCACTGCTAAGGGGACAGGTGAGCGGAGATCTAAAAGAAGTGAGAGAATATGATGTGGGGCTATCTGATAAAGACCATCACGGGTTGAAGAACAGGAGCCTCAAAGCCCTGAACGAGGAGAGTCTTCAGTGTGTTCCTGATATAGCAGGGACCAGTGTGGCTGGAGTAGAAAGAACAAAAAAGAAACTATGCATGATGAAGTCAGACAGAGAGGTATTGAAGGTGGAGTTCAGATCATATAGAGCATTTGATCATTATAGAAACTTAGACTTTTACAGTGAGTGAAATGAGGAATAAATTAGACCGTTTTGGATAGAAGAGTGGCATAACCAGCCTCCTGTGTTAAGAGATTCACTTGGGCTGCTGGGCTGGAAATACACTGTGCCTGTGGAGAGAAGATACTCGTTTGAGAGCCATTAGCTCAGACATGGCATTTAAAGCAATGAGGTAGATTTCATCTTAGCATTTCTAGTTACAAAGCAGGAAGTCCCAAGTGACTATCGCTCTCAGGCTATCAACAAAAACATACTAGAGTTACATACTTGTTGTTTGTTTGTTTGTTTTTACCAATTAACAGCTGAAAATGCATAGAAATCCTAACATTTTGTTTCATTTAGTAAGTCAGAAAGGTGAGAATACATCAATATCTAACAAAACTAAATATCAGTAATATAAACTGTCTACAGACAAATCAATGTACAGATTCAGAAAGCTCAGCTAACCCCAAACAAGAAATGAGAAAAAAAAAGCATACCAGTGTTTTATGTAAGTATGGAATCACTAAGTTGTAACCCTTGAAACTAATACTACACTATATGTTACCTAATGAATTTAAATAAAAACTAAAAAAAAAAAGACATTCCTAGAGACACCATAATCAAACTGCTAAAAGCCAATGATAAAAATAAAAATTCTAAAGTAACAAGAAAAAAATGCACATCGCATAAGGGAACACCAATGCAAACAGGTGTGGAGTTTTTGTCAGAAATCATGGAAGCTAAATGTCACAGAATGCAGAAAAAAATATATGAAAAATTTCATATCTATTAATGATTAAAATTCTAAGCAAGGAAGGAATAGAAGGGAACTTCCACATGCTGAAAAGGAGCATTTACAAAATACATAATGATGAGTATTGAACACTCTCCTTTCTCCAAAAATTTGGAATAAGACAAGATATCTGATGTTACCCGTGCTATTAAAATCATACTAGAGGTCCCAGTCACTGTAACAATGCAAGGAAAAGAAAGAAAAGCCATAACAAAATAGGAAGTTAGGCTTTATTTGCAGATGACATAATCATTTAGATAGAAAATCTTAAGGAATCCATATATTAAAAAAAAAACCCTCCAGAACTAATATGTGAATTTAGTAATGTCATAGGATAAAACTTTAATATATAAAAATTAGTTGTTTTCGTAATATTGACTGCTTTTTTATACAAGAATCAAACAATTATAAAATAAAATTGTAAGCTATTTATTTCACATTGGCTTCATGAGTATAAAATACTTAGGAATAAATTTAACAATTATGAAAAACCTTTTCATTGAACAGAACAGAACTCTGCTGAGAGAAATTGAAGAAGACCCAAATGAAAAGGTATGCCATCATCAATTGTGAAACTTAATATTATTAGGATATCAATTCTCTGCAAATTAATCTATTGATAAAATTCAACACTAATAAAAATTTGAACATTTTTTGTGACATTAACAAACTGATTCTCAAATTTATGTGGAAATTCAATTCAGAATACCAAAGCAATTTTTTTATTTTATTTTTTTTTAAGATTTTATTTATTTATTTGACAGAAAGAGACACAGTGAGAGAGGGAACACAAGCAGGGGGAGTGGGAGAGGGAGAAGCAGGCTCTCCGCTGAGCAGGGAGCCTGATGCGGGGGTCTATCCCAGGACCCCAGGATCATGACCTAAGCTGAAGGCAGACGCTTAACGACTGAGCCACCCAGGTGCCCCACAAAGCAATTTTAAAAGACAAAAGAGAATTGTAGGAATTAAGTTACCCAATTTCAAGACTAGCTTTAAAAAACTGTAGTAATCAATAGAGTATGGAATTAGTGAAATAATAGACATATAGATTGTGGAATAGAAAAAATAATCCAGAAATCAATCCATATATGTATTGCCAATGGATTTTCAATGAAAGTACCAAGGTAATTCAGAAAATAAGACTTTAAGATTTGCATATGTTTTACCTTATTCATATAGATGGTACTGAAACTGGATATTTGTATGGAAAGAAATGAACATCAAAATATTTGCCTTGTGCTATACATAAAACTAATGTAATTATTAACTTAAAATTACCTTAATTATCAGCTGGCTTTAAAATAAGATTATCTTGGGTTATCTGGATTGGTCCAGTGTAATTTCAAGGGTCCTCAAATGTGGAAGACAGAAGCATAAGAGTAACATCAGAGTGATGAATGTAAGCAAGACTTGACTAGTCATTCTTGGCTTTGAACATGGAAAGAAGCCATGAACAAAGGAATGTGGGCAGCCTCCAGAAGCTGGAAAATGTAAGAAAATGAATTCTCTAAAGCCTTCACAAAGGAATAAAAAAAAAACAAAAACCTTCATAGCACTTTGATTTTAGCCAAGTGAGACTCATTTTGGAATCTGACCTCCAAAACTGTATGATAATAAAAAAATGGATCATAAGATTAAATGCAAATGCTAATACCATACAACTTCTAGAAGAAAATGTAAGAGAAAATCTTTTCAACCCTGGGGTAGGGTAGCATTTCTATACAGAAATTTCTTCTCAGTAATCCTGACAAAGTATGTATATTTTTCCAAGTCCAGAAATTAGAGAAAAAAATCAATTGAAAGATTGAAAAAATGTATTATAATTCTGAAAGTATGAAAGCTTGCCAATCAACATAAAGACAAAATGTGAAGGAATCCACTAATATCAAATTGTGGAGAAAAAACAGAAAGCACTAACATATGGCCATAAAATTCAAGGCCAACACCTATATGAACTGAATCAAGAACATGTAGGAGAGAAGCAGTCACTCTGCTCATAGCAGATGCCATGTTTTATATGTGTGTGTTTGGTTCTGTCTATTGCTAACAGGTAAACATTCTTGCACATAAAATAACTTTTAATAAGTTTAAGGGCATAGCATACCTTTTGTAAACCCTGAGTAGTGTTCTAAGAAGTAATGTATTTGGGGAGAATAATGTCTTTAAATTGGCAATTTCTGCAAGTAATTTTGTATGACACTATTAAACTTGCTAGGAGATCCAAATGTTGCATTATTTAAATGCTATATGGTAATATCCACAGGTGGTTTTCAGTGTTTGGATAGTCACTATAGACTTTACTTCTTTCTCACTCCTTTAAATGAAAGTATTGCAAAGTGAAAAAGATATAAATACTATTGTGGAATACTCCAATATGAAATTGGAAACTATTCTAAACTCTAAATCATCAAAAGTAATATAACTTCAATGGCAAAGCCAAATCAAGACAAGCAAACAACAGTTTAATTATTTAAAAAGGAAATAAGTTTGTGTTTTGGGAGACAGTTTTCCATCGGGTTCTCATGTGTAGGCATTAACAACAACTAATTTGTTCCCAGTGGCATTTTCAAGTATTTTTGTACAAGCAAGCAGGCAGGGAAGATAGAAATATCTTCCTCCCCAAAAATTTGTTTTGCTTAGTTTCCCAGGATAATAAAGATAAGGATCTCCCCGCCCCTACCTTGAATAAACTTTGTAACATTCCAAAATAATAAAAATCGGAGGGGGAGAGACGATGGACTCTGAAAAACAAACTGGGGGTTCTAGAGGGGAGGGGGTTGGAGGGATGGATTAGCCTGGTGATGGGTATTAAAGAGGGCACGTTCTGCGTGGAGCACTGGGTGTTATGCACAAACAATGAATCATGGAGCACTACATCAAAAACTAATGATGTAATGTATGGTGATTAACACAATAAAAAACTTAAAGGGAAAAAACTAGTTATCTCCATCAAGAGTTGCATATATCCTTATATTATCAGGGTAATAGAGATGATGTCTCTCTGGAAAGGAAGATGGACAGATCTGCTTACAACCTCCCATATAAGATCAGGCTCCCTAATATCAGTGTTCCTCTCCTGTTACACACTCTATTGTATGCATACTCAGCAGCTAGCTTTTATCACATCACCCTGGAGGAATCAGGCTAAGGAGACTAACCCAACAATGGTACTTTGGCTACTACTATTACTGTGAGTAATAAACTGGATTCTTATGCTTTCTGTCAATATATACTAAACTGTGGCAAGCTAACTGATTAGATTGCAGGCAATGAAACCCTCAGATATTTTACATGTTCTCAAAATATAAAAAAACATGTAACACTCAATTTGAAGATTCTTTGTATTTTTTTTTTTTTGTATTTTAGAATAAAGAAAAGAATTTGAAAGGAGAGTGAGAAAGAATAACCAATGCACTAGGAGTTCTACCAAGAGAGTGGTGTCCCAGAAAGACAAGTTCAACGAGTACACTCTGTAAAATGTTGCTGGCAATCATGTAAAATATGGATGGAGATCTGATCACCAGACGTAGTAGTACAAAGGTGATTAGTGACTTTGGCAAGAACTCTCTCAGTGGAGAGATAGAAATGGAGGACTAACCAGTGTGGGTTCAAGAGGGAGGAGTAGAACATAGATGAGTAACCAAAATGGATATTCTCATTTTAGAGTTGAAAAAACTGAGGGTCAGGAAATTTGAAAGACTTTATCCCAAAAAACTTCAGTAACTAATGATGTTAAGAGAATCTGGTTCTGTCAGATTCTCTTTCCATTATAGCATGCAGCCTACTATATGGAATGTTAGAGCTGTCAGGGTCTTAATTCTCCTGACAGATGAGAATTTAGAAGTCATTTGTGAATTAATAGCACTATTCTGAGTTATGATTGTGATGGACTCTGCATTGGCTAGCTATACTTTTAGGTTAATGAAGATATATTAGATTTAAAATGATGGCTAGGTGATTTACATTTCAATTGACTCTGGGAATTTAGGGTTTATTGCCTGGGGAAAACCTTAATTCTCATATATTATGATTGACTACTCCATTGTTAAGGGGATATAATTTGATTTTAGCTAGGTCTTACAATGCAATTTAGCTTTTTTTCTCCTTAAGTGTCCTTCTTTTTATTTTATTATTTTTATTTTTAATGTAGAGTAGATCTATTTTGGTCCTTGCATAAATTATGTGCCAGAATGGCCATCTCAAACCTCACAGCTGCTCTCCAATTCCAGAGAGTTTTGGTTAATGCAACATCTGCCTTGTCTGTCTTGTGTTTGCCCATGTATTAATACTCAGCTTTGTGCAGCTCACAGAATCTCTCAAGCATATAATAAATAAGTTCCAATGAATTAGAACCTTCTGCTTCAGCTGATATTAGTTTTTGTTGTTGTTTTGTTTTTCTCTTGGCTAGTTTAAAATTTCTTCTATTCTCTCAAAACAGCTCAAATAGTCAAGGATTAAAATTAGTTTTTAAAAGGTTAGTGTTTTGTTTTTTTTTTCCTCCAGGAAACTTCAGCATCCCCTTTCATGTAATAATAACTGTTTAACAAGTTTAAAAGCTTGTTAACTGTTTAACAATAACAAGTTTAAAAACAAAAGATTAGAATATGAGTATGTTGTCACCCCACTAAAAATAATTTTCATTTCATAGTGACCTGGAATACACTATATTGAAGTTATTCTGAAAATCAGAATTAAAATTTTAAATTTTATATTTTGATAAGTATATAGTTTCTCACTACACACTATAAAACAATTAAAAACGAAAAATATAGGGGCTCAATTGTTAAGCGTCTGCCTTCGGCTCAGGTCATGATCCCAAGGTCCTGGGATCGAGCCCCGCATCGGGCTCCCTGCTCCACAGGAAGCCTCTTCTCCCTCTCCCACTCCCTCTCCTTGTGTTCCCTCTCTCACTGTGTCTCTCTCTGTCAAATAAATAAATAAAATCTTTAAAATATATATATATATAAAATATGGTTTTCTCTCAATGGAATTTCTATCCAAAGAGGAAAAAGTAAAAAGAGGAGGAATACATTATTTTCATCTTCTGTAAGACAGATTCTATGTGACCATTATGTTTTTTAAAATTCCAGGGAAAATAAATTAAATATTACAATCAGGATAATTTAGACACTCCAATTTCTGTTTATTTTGGTTTCGTTTCTTTTTTTTTAAGATTTTTTTACTTTATTTATTTATTTGACAGAGAGATAGTGGAGAGCAGGAACACAAGCAGGGGGAGTTGGAGAGGGAGATGCAGGCTTCCCACCAAGCAGGGAGCCCAACGCGGGGCTCGATCCTGGGATCATAATCTGAGCCAAATGCAGACTGAGCCACCCAGGCGTCCCTGGTTTCATTTCTTAATTGTATATACTCCTTCCTGTATATATAATTGTATATACTCCTTTCTGTTCTAAGAGTTCAGGCAAGTACATGGGCCTCCTCAGCAGCAATGATTTCTGCTGCAAGCTAAAAGCCAATAGATAGCCATCCAATCTGGCTTTTGCATTTCAATTCCTCTGTATCTTTGTAGGAGGATGTTGGAATGAAGGGGTGAGAAGATAAGGCATTCAGGAAAAGAGAGAATCCGAAAATTTTCTAGAGCTAGAATTTTATAGATTTCTTGCATTTTTAGTTCCGCAGTTTTGTACCAGTTCTTCTTGGTGAGGAGAAGCTTGCATGAAGCTCACAGGTTGGCTGAATCCTAGGTATGCGGGTCTAGCAAAGATCATGAGATATTAGGTAGTGACAAAACTTCCAATCTCAGCTGATTGGTCTTGAGCAGTAAGAATACCAGCATAGAGATCTTCACCTAAATTTGGAAGTTAGAAGGAAATCCCAATAATAACAGATTGAATTTCACCAGCTAGGATATATGACGATTTGGAGTCTGATATAATCAGACTTAAGAAAGATAAATATTATATTTTTTACATAAAGTATATCTAACATGTCATGTAAAATGTTGATAATTGCTATTAAATTAAAAATCAAATTACATATACTTAAAACTTTTAGGTAATAAATTATTTTATCTCACTTGCTTTTCATATAAACTTCACAATCACATCATATGAATATAGATAATATCATTCTTCATTTTAAAGATTCATAGATTTATACTCAAAATGTTAAGTGGCTTATCTAAGAAGTGAAGGAGTAAAATTTAAATGCTATCCAGTTCCAAAGTGTTCCCACAATATTTGAAAGAGATACTTTTTTTTCAAAGATTTTATTTATTTATTTGCCAGAGAGAGAGAGAGAGCACAAGCAGGAGGGGCAACAGGCAGAGGGAGAAGCAGGCTCCCCACTGAGCAAAGGCACCGACATGGGGACTCAATCCCAGAAGCCTGGGAACATGACCTGAGCCTAAGGCAGATGCGTAACAGAGAGCCACCCAGGTGTCCCTCAAAGAGATACTTTTATTTTAGGGAGTAACCAGAGTTTGTCATGGTCTCATGTGGTAATTCAACTGGAATAATACTGTTGGCTTTCCTTTTCTTTTTTATTTTAATTTTTTTAATTTTTTATTGTTATGTTAATCACCACACATTATATCATTAGTTTTTGATGTAGTGTTCCATGATTCATTCTTGGTGCATAATACCCAGTGCTCCACAAAGAACGTGCCCTCTTTAATACCCATCACCAGGCTAACAGATCCTCCCGCCCCCCCTCCCCTCTAGAACCCTCAGGTTGTTTTTCAGAGTCCATCATTTCTCATGGATTGTCTCCCCCTCCGATTTATCCCCCTTCATTCTTCCCCTCCTGCTATCTTCTTCTTCTTCTTTTTTTCTTAACATATATTGCATTATTTGTTTCACAGGTACAGATCTGTGATTCAACAGTCTTGCACAATTCACAGCGCTCACCATAGCACATACCCTCCCCAATGTCTATCACCCAGCCACCCCATCCCTCCCACCCCCCAACTCCAGCAACCCTCAGTTTGTTTCCTGAGATTAAGAATTCCTCATATCACTGAGGTCATATGATACATGTCTTTCTCTGATTGACTTATTTCACTCAGCATAACACCCTCCAGTTCCATCCACATCGTTGCAAATGGCAAGATCTCATTCCTTTTGATGGCTGCATAATATTCCATTGTGTATATATACCACCTCTTCTTTATCCATTCATCTGTCGATGGACATCTTGGTTCTTTCCACAGTTTAGCTATTGTGGACATTGCTGCTATAAACATCGGGGTGCACATACCCCTTCGGATCCCTACATTTGTATCTTTGGGGTAAATACCCAGTAGTGCAATTGCTGGATCCTATAGTAGCCCTATTTTCAACTGTTTGAGGAACCTCCATAATGTTTTCCAGAGTGGTTGCACCAGCTTGCATTCCCATCAACAGTGTTGGAGGTTTCCCCATTCTCCACATCCCCACCAACATATGTCATTTCCTGACATATTAATGTTAGCCATTCTGACTGGTGTGAGGTGGTATCTCATTGAGGTTTTGATTTGGATTTCCCTGATGCCGAGCGATGTTGAGCACTTTTTCATGTGTCTGTTGGCCATTTGGATGTCTTCTTTGGAAAAATGTCTCTTCATGTCTGCTGCCCATTTCCTGATTGGATCATTTGTTCGTTGCGTGTTGAGTTTGATAACTTCTTTATAGATTTTGGATACTAGCCCTTTATCTGGTATGTCATTTGCAAATATCTTCTCCCATGCTGTCGGTTGTCTTTTGGTTTGGTGGACTGTTTCTTTTGCTGTGCAAAAGCTTTTTATCTTGATGAAATCCCAATAGTTCATTTTTGCCCTTGCTTCCCTTGCCTTTGGCGATGTTTCTAGGAAGAAGTTGCTGCGGCTGAGGCCGAAGAGGTTGCTACCTGTGTTCTCCTTTAGGATTTTGATGGACTCCTGTCTCAAGTTTAGGTCTTTCAACCATTTGGAGTCTATTTTTGTATGTAGTGTGAGGAACTGGTCCAGTTTCATTCTTCTGCATGCGGCTGTCCAATTTTCCCAACACCATTTGTTGAAAAGACTGTCTTTTTTCCATTGGACATTCTTTCCTGCTTTGTCAAAGATGAGTTGACCATAGATTTGAGGGTCCATTTCTGCGCTCCCTATTCTGTTCCATTGATCGATGTGTCTGTTTTTGTGCCAGTACCATACCGTCTTGATAATGACAGCTTTGTAATAGAGCTGGAAGTCCGGAATTGTGATGCCGCCAGCTTTGCTTTTCTTTTTCAATATTCCTCTGGCTATTCGGGGTCTCTTCTGGTTCTATACAAATTTTAGGATTATTTGTTCCATTTCTTTGAAAAAAGTGGATGGCATTTTGATGCGGATTGCATTGAATGTGTAGATTGCTCTAGGTAGCATTGACATCTTCACAATGTTTGTTCTTCCAATCCATGAGCATGGAACATTTTCCATTTATTTGTGTCTTCCTCAATTTCTTTCATAAGAATTTTAAGTTTTCTGAGTACAGATCCTTTGCCTCTTTGGTTAAATTTATTCCTAGGTATCTTATGGTTTTGGGCGCAATTGTAAATGGGATCAACCCCTTAAATTCTCTCTCTTCTGTCTTGTTGTTGGTGTATAGGAATGCCACTGATTTCTGTGCATTGATTTTATATCCTGCCACTTTACTGAATTCGGGTATGAGTTCCAGCAGTTTTGGGGTGGAGTCTTTTGTGTTTTCCACATAAAGTATCATATCATCTGCAAAGAGTGAGAGTTTGACTTCCTCTTTGCTGATTCGGATGTCTTTGATTTCTTTTTGTTGTCTGATTGCTGTGGCTAGGACTTCTAATACTATGTTGATAGCAGTGGTGATAGTGGACATCCCTGCCGCATTCCTGACATTAGGGGGAAAGCTCTCAGTTTTTCCCCATTGAGAATTGATATTCGCTGTAGGTTTTTCATAGATGGCTTTTATGATATTGAGGTATGTACCCTCTACCCCTATACTCTGAAGAGGTTTGATCAAGAAAGGATGCTGTAGGGAGCCTGGGGGGCTCAGTTGGTTAAGCGACGGCCTTCGGCTCAGGTCATGATCCTGGAGTCCCTGGATCAAGTCCTGCATCGGGCTCCCTGCTCGGCAGGGAGTCCACTTCTCCCCTGACCCTCCTCCCCCATGTGCTTTCTCTCTCTCATTTTCTCTCTCTCAAATAAACAAAATCTTTAAAAAAAAAAAAAGAAAGAAAGAAAGAAAGGATGCTGTACTTTGTCAAATGCTTTTTCTGCATCTATTGAGAAGATCATATGATTCTTGTTCTTTCTTTTGTTAATATATTGTATCACATTGATTGATTTGCGGATGTTGAACCAACCTTGCAGCCCAGGGATAAATCCCACTTGGTCATGGTGAATAATCCTTTTAATGTACAGTTGGATCCTACTGGCTAGTATTTTGGTGAGAATTTTTGCATCCATGTTCATCAAGGATATCGGTTTGCAATTCTCCTTTGTGATGGGGTCTTTGTCTGGTTTGGGGATCAAGGTAATGGTGGCCTCATAAAATGAGTTTGGAAGTTTTCCTTCCATTTCTATTTTTTGGAACAGTTTCAGGAGAATAGGTATTAATTCTTCTTTAAATGTCTGATAGAATTCCCCTGGGAAGCCATCTGGCCCTGGGCTTTTGTTGGTTGGGAGATTTTTTATGACTGCTTCAATTTCCTTAGTGGTTATAGGTCTGTTCAGGTTTTCTATTTCTTCCTGGTTCAATTTGGGCAGTTGATACATCTCTAGGAATGCATCCATTACTTCCAGGTTATCTAAATTGCTGGCATAGAGTTGCTCATAATATGTTCCTATAATTGTTTGTATTTCTTTGGTGTTGGTTGTGATCTCTGCTCTTTCATTCATGATTTTGTTGATTTGGGTCATTTCTCTTTTCTTTTTGATGAGTCTGGCCAGGGGTTTATCAATCTTGTTAATTCTTTCAAAGAACCAGCTCGTAGTTTTGTTGATCTGTTCTACTGTTCTTTGGGTTTCTATTTCATTGATTTCTGCTCTGATCTTTATTATTTCTCTTCTCCTGCTGGGTTTAGGCGTTATTTGCTGTTTTATCTCTAGCTCCTTTAGGTGTAGGGTTAGGTTGTGTATTTGAGACCTTTCTTGTTTCTTGAGAAAGGCTTGTATAGCTATATACTTTCCTCCTAGGGCTGGCTTTGCTCTATCCCAAAGATTTTGAACAGTTCTGTTTTCATTTTCATTGGTTTCCATGAATTTTTTTAATTCTTCTTTAATTTCCTGGTTGACCCATTCATTCTTTAGTAGGATGCTCTTTAGCCTCCATGTATTTGAGTTCTTTCTGAGTTTCCTCCTGTGATTGAGATCTAGTTTCAAAGCATTGCCTGAAAATATGCAGGGAATAATCCCAATCTTTTGGTATTGGTTGAGACCTGATTTGTGACCTAGGATGTGATCTATTCTGGAGAATGTTCACTAGAGAAGAATGTGTATTCCATTGCTTTGGGATGGAATGTTCTGAATACGTCCATGAAGTCCATTTGGTCCAGGGTGTCATTTAAAGTCTTTATTTCCTTGTTGATCTTTTGCTTAGATGATCTGTTCATTTCAGTCAGGGAGGTGTTAAAGTCCCCCACTATTATTGTACTGTTGTCAATGTGTTTCTTTGCTTTTGTTATTAATTGCCTTATATAATTGGCTGCTCTCATGTTAGGGGCATAGATATTTACAATTGTTAGATCTTCTTGTTGGATAGACCTTTTAAGTAGGATATAGTCTCCTTCCTCATCTTTTATTACAGTCTTGTTTTAAAATCTAATTTGTGTGATAAAAAGATTGCCACCCCATTCTCCTTTTGGTATCCATTAGCATGGTAAATGGTTTTCCTGCCCCCTCACTTTCAATCTGGGGATATCTTTGGGTCTAAAATGAGTCTCTTGCAGACAGCATATCCATGGGCCTCGTTTTTTAATCCAATCTGATAGCCTATATCTTTTGATTGGGGCATTTAGCCAATTTATATTCAGGGTAACTATTGAAAGATATGAATTTAGTGCCATTGTATTGCCTGTAGGTGACTGTTACTGTATATTGTCTGTGTTCCTTTCTGGGCTATGCTGCTTTTAGGCTCTCTCTTTGCTTAGAGGACCCCTTTCAATATTTCTTGTAGCACTGGTTTCGTGTTTGCAAATTCCTTTCGTTTTTGTTTGTCCTGGAAGCTTTTTATCTCTCCTTCTATTTTCAATGACAGCCTAGATGGATATAGTGTTCTTGGCTGCATATTTTTTTCTTTTAGTGCTCTGAAGATCTCATGCCAGTCCTTTCTGGCCTGCCAGGTCTCTGTGGATAGGTTTGTTGCCAATCTAATGTTTCTACCATTATAGGTTACATATCTCTTCTCCCGAGCTGCTTTCAGGATTTTCTCTTTGTCTCTGAGACTCATAAGTTTTACTATTAGATGTCGGGGTGTTGACCTATTTTTATTGATTTTGAGAGGGGTTCTCTGTGCCTCCTGGATTTTGATGCCTGTTTCCTTCCCCACATTAGGGAAGTTCTCTGTTATAATTTGCTCCAATATACCTTCTGCCCCTCTCTCTCTTTCTTCTTCTTCTGGGATCCCAATTATTCTAATGTTGTTTCGTCTTATCGTGTCGCTTATCTCTCGAATTCTGCCCTCGTGATCCAGTTGTTGTTTATGTCTTTTTTCTCAGCTTCTTTATTTTCCATCATTTGGTCTTCTATACCTCTGTTTCTCTCTTCTGCCTCATTTATCCTAGCAGGTCGAGCCCCCATTTTTTATTGTACCTCATTAATAGTCTTTTCGATTTCGACTTGTTTAGATTTTAGTTCTTTTATTTCTCCAGAAAGGGTTTATCTAATAACTTCCATGCTTTTTTCAAGCCCAGCTAGTATCTTTAAAATCATGATTCTGAACTCTAGGTCTGACATCATACTAATGTCCGTATTGAGTAGGTCCCTGGCAGACGGTACTACCTCTTGTTCTTTTCACTGAGGTGATTTTTTTCATCTTGTCATTTTGTCCAGAGGAGAATAGATGAATGAGAGAACAAAATGCTAACAGGGTAATGATGTCTCCAGAAAATATATTCTAAACAAATCAGAAGAGACCTGAAACTGGGGGAAAAGAAAGGGAAAGAAAGAAAAAAGAAAGAGGAAAAAAAATATAAAAACAAACAAATACAGAACAAAACAAAACAAAAAAAACAGAATATGATCAGGCTGGTGCATAGATCAGTGCCACACACTAGATTTTGGGTGTATTTTGGGCTGTTAAAAGAAAGTGCCTCCTACAATTTTAAAGAAAGGAAGACTTATATATGTACAAAATGAGGGTTGATATGATGAAGGGATGGAATATGACTGTAAAGATGAAAATTATAAAAAATTTTAAAAAAGGAATTGATCAGAAGGTGTTTGAAAAAATAAAGAAAAGGATTTTAAAAAAGGAAAGAAAGAAAGAAAAAAAGGGGGAGAGAATGTGATCAGGTAGGAGACTGGAAAAAAGCCATACTCTAGAGATTTAGGGTATATTTTGATATGTTAGAAGAAACTGTATCTCAAAATTTTAAAGAGAGAACAGCTTATATACATATGCCAAAAATAAAGGTAACTACTATGATACAATATGACTCTAAAAATAAAAAATATTTTTTTTAAAAAAGGGATTGATAAGATGTTCATTGGAAAAGGAAAAAAGAAAAATTCAAAAAAAGAAAAAAACAGTTAAAAAATTAACTTTGAAAGACTAATGAATCATGGTAAAAAAGCCATGAATTCTATGTGCAGTATTCCCCTAGCCCTGGAGTTCTCCCTTTCTCCTTGATCGGTAAACTTGGTCTTGGCTGGCTGTTCGTGCTGATCTTCTGGGGGAGGGGCCTGTTGCCGTGGTTCCCAAATGTCTTTGCAGGAGGCCGAATTGCCCCGCCCTTGCTGGTTCCAGGTTAAGTAATCAGCTCGGGTTTGCTCTCGTGAGCTTTTGTTCCCTGCAAGCTTTCCATACAGCATTGGAGGATGAAAGTGAAAATGGCGGCCTCCTAATCTCCGACCAGGAGGAGCCGAGAACTTGGGCCCCGCTCCTCAGTGTACCCCCAGAGAAAAGCAGTCAGTCACTCCCATCTCCCCGGTCTCCAGCCGCATTCCGTGCTCACCAGCCTGTGACCAAGTGTTTCTATCTCTGGCACCCGATCCCGTGTGGAGTCTCCAAACCCAGCAGATCCCTGCAGTGCGCTCCCATGCCGCTCCTCCCAGGGGAGTGAGGGGAGTCTCCCCAGATCTGCCACTTGATGGGTCCCTGCTGGAAGAGCAGTGGCCCAACTGTCACCAATCACAGTTTATGGCAACCCTGAGCTGAGAGCTCATGCCTCCACTCCATCTCTGCAGCCGGCTTCCCTGCTCCAATACCCGGGAGCTCTGCCACGCTCAGGCACCCCCGGTCTTTCTGCGACCCCCAGCGTCCTATGCCCCAATTAACCACTGGAGCGACGTCCCTCAGAGGAGCCGACTTCTAAAAGTTCCGATTTTGTGCTCCGCGGCTCTATCACTTGCCAGAAGCGGCCGATGGAGGCCCCCTCCCCCGCCATCTATCCTCCCGAATATCACCTCGGATTCACTTCTCCGCACGTCCGACCTTCTAGAAAGTGGTCGCTTCTCTGTTCAGAGAGTAGTTGCTATTCTTTTCTTCGAGCTCCTGTTGAGTTCGGAGGTGTTCAAAATGGTTTGATCCCTATCCAGCTGAATTCCTGGGACCAGACGAAATCCAGGTCTCCTACTCCTCTGCCATCTTGCTCCGCCCCCAATGTTGGCTTTTCTTTGAAGATTTCACCTATCTTCCCCACAGGAGGAGATGGAGGCTTCCCTGTAGGTATCCGTTTTGAGTCAGCCAGCCTATCTATAGAACACATACTTTTTTTTACTCCATGGCTTAAGTTAAAGGAACCAACTGTTCAGAGACCTTGTGGTTTCCTAGTTCTGACTGTGACCAATGGGAAACTTAATTATTGGGTCCAGAGCTAGAAGTTCATGAACAGTGAACCAAGGTTGAATTTTTCAGTAATATTAATAACATTTTTTATCTCTTTCTTTCATGTGCTCATCTCAATTTGTTCCAAATTCATGAAGGTAGAAAAAGATACTCTTTTTTGGTCCCCATCATATTCTACCAACTGTGCTTGAATAGCAACTTTCAAGTTCCTGTACTTAAATTTATTGAGTAGTTCTTCATGTGAACTCTTTTGGCTACAAATGATAGAAATCTTGGTCAATCTAAATTTGGTCACGAGAAAAAGGTTAATCAATCAAATTGCAAGAGAGTCTGGGAGGCAAGCAGGTATTGGGAACACTGAAATCATGGATTTGAATCTTGTGATCACTTATCTCAGCTTATTTTTATGTTGCCTTC